>NW_009943047.1:110543-167197 GCF_000696875.1 Nestor notabilis | reverse complement strand
TCCCTAGTCATTATTTTTATACTGTTGATATTTGCTCTATCTATAAATAAACCAAGCCTTTATTATTTTGCTCTTTTCTCATGGCTTTCTGACCTGGAGACATGTCTTTGCAGATTATGTGCCCAGAATGATACTCCACAGAGTTTTTGGAGATAACTCATGCTGTGACTGTCAGTCTCCCAGATTGTGACATGATACTAGGAGCATAATCCAGCTGGCTGCTCAGGTCTGTGTCATCTGAGACACAGTAGCTCACTGTGCATGTGCTGCTATCCCACTGTGAAGCAAAGTAACGTGGGTTCATGTGAGTCACCATCAACTGGCCCTATTTTTCCACACAGTACAGCAGTGTATCTCACCCAGTTACCACATCTCAAATGAGGGACCCTGTCTAAAAGCTGGGGGCCAGGATTGTCTACAGGCCAGCACAGGCCTTCTGTCTGACAAACCCTTGAATTTCTTTAACTAATGCATTTGGTTTTAGAATACAAACTTGAAAATGTTTGTTTATTGCATGCATCAGCACAGGATCTCAAGTTTCTAATTGAAGCAATTCAGGCGATATTCTACATCATAATGCAAATGCAGACAAAAACTAGAAATGTTCTGGCTGCTTTGAAAACTAATGTTTTTCTTTGGTTTTGATTTCCCTTGCTGAACATCATTGTTTTCAAAGTATCTCTCTTCAATTTGCTTACTAGTTTTTGGGTGATATTTATCTGTCAACCATTTTTCTAAACCGTATTTAACCTCATTACTTACCTGTGTTTCTAAAACACCACCTCCCCATTATTTTGTAACATCTTTCTGTTGTCCTCCTTGCTTTTGCTACTCTTTCTTTATGAATTGAAAGGTAGAGTGGATGATGGAGATTCCTGCCATGTAAAATTCAAGATGCTTTAACATGGCAGAAATGCATGTTTGCAAAAATTTCTGAAGTGATGAATGATCAACATTTTTCTGTGTTCTACCACATACAACATAAGGGCTCATAATACATGCAAAGGTTGCCTCCTATAAGGAGATTTTGGTACAGGATCTTCCCTGAAATAATCTTTATGCAATACTTATCACTCCTTCACCCTGACAGCAAAAGCAAAGGAAAACTATCAGTTCTCCCTGACTGGGCAAAAGAGCCCTGGAATATGGGAAAATCCTTCCTTTCCAGAGAAAAACAATAAAAGACAGTTCAGAGTATGAACTAGTGGTTGTCACACCTGCATACCTCATGGGTGTTTCTTAGCTATTTACCTAACTTTGAAATTACTTTCAAAAAGGTTCACAGAAGCTAAGGCTAACATCTTCCATTAGCCAGCCCTGCAGCTTACAAAAAAGACCTCACAAAAAAAACCCCTGCTATTTGTGCGTAATTAAAGGACCTGAAACTACCAGTCAAGATAAAAAGATCAAGGGCTATCATAAATCTTGCTGCCTCATGGGATGAGCTCACTAGCAGCAGAAAAAGATGTGTATTTTCTTTTTACAAGGAATACTTGTTCAGGTATGGTATAGGAGTTTGATGATCTCCTTTCCAGTACCTGTCATGGAGCTATACTTCAGGACACGACTTTTTCTAGGACAACTCAACTCCTGTGTCTAAAAATGCTGTCAAATTATTTGCCTATCTCATCTGACATTTAGTGAGGGACCACACTGAGCAGAACTAGTGTGGAATTTTATTTTATTTACTTCACGAGAAAGTGCTTATAGGTCAGCACTGAAGTTTTTCATGGAACTGTGTCAACTCAGATAAAGCTTTTGCCAGGAAAGTTTCCTATTATCCAGAACCCAAGCTAGAGAGACCTGCAGAAGAGCAGAGGACTCAAGCTGATGGAAGCAGAGAATTCAGTATCTGTCTGTAGATTCAGTATTTTGCCGTAGATGACAGATGTAATTAGTAGGTTCCAGCCATGCCACTTGCACTTGTTTTGTCATTTCTGTTTTTTGAATATGTTGAAAGTAATTAATCTTTTTCCACTTTGCTTCTTATTTTTACCACAGGAAGGTTTTAGGCCTATCACAGTGTGGAACACTGGCAAACAGTGAAGCCCAGAAAATATATCTTGCTTTCTATTCATTTCTAATGTTATGATTGTAATCAAGAACAATATGTTCTTTGGACTCTGTGTAATCTCAGACAACGTGGACTCAAAGCTTCATAACTGTTTTATTTTACATTCTGTGGAGAAGCATAGAAAGTGAAACCATATGATCTTGTCAATGCCTTTCTTAGCAGTTAACCCCAAATTGCTTCCTTCTTCCAATAAACAATACTAGTCTTTCTTTTCATCTTTGAAAGATCATTTAAATACTGTAAGAATGTGTGTACAGAGACACAATTTCTGGAATAAAAATTCAAACTTGTGTGTTTACACAGGGCTATTTGGAGTGAATAATTAATTTCGCTGGCAGTGTATACTGTGCAGTAAACAAGAAACAAGAAAGCAAGAGACTAGATAACATCAATTTTCCTTAAAAGAATGAAGAATACCTATTTGTGATCCCTTTTGAAAAATCATGTTGAGCCACTCCTAGTTTTCAGCACAGATATGAGATAAAAGCTATGTCAAAATCAAATTAGGCTTTGCGGCTTTTTTTTTTGTGTGATTGATGTCATTAATTGCTCTTCTTTCTTCACTTAACATTAAATTACTGTATTTCCTTCTGAATCTTTTAGGAATAGTAATAATGCTGATTAAAAGTTTTGATCTCAAGCTCTGTATCAGCTGGATCAATCATAAACTGCTTTCATGTCAATACCCAATCTTTCTAACTGGTTTGCAAAGAAAGCAAGCAAAACTTTTTCCCAGTTCAGTATTATCCTTTGGTGGGGTTTTGTTTTGTTTTTGTAATACTTTCCTTCCAATCATGTTAATGGCTTTGCACTCAATGAACCTCCAAACATTGCAATCTTCATTCAAATAAGTACACAAAAACTTGAAAACTCTTCCAGGACTGTTAGTCTCTTAAGTGAGTGAAACTCAGCAGTGGGAAATCTAGGAAATTTCCACGTGTCCTACATTTATAGCCAATTATGAGCTTCACCTCTCTGTATGGTTGGGTTTTTTTTAGCCTATTAGATTGCATGAAATATCACTTTTATAAGCAGATAGGGAGCAGGAAAGGTAAAAAAGGTAGACATGAGGTTTTGACCCATTCTACCTGTGCAGGGGGATTGTCCTGTGACTATAGCAGCCTTTCATCCCCTTTCTTGAGCTCATGCCTTTCCCCACCACAGAAGAGAGTGCTTAAAACAGGTCCGATGTATCAGACAGCCAGGAGCACATGCGATTACCACCCTTTTAACGTTAGACAGAATGCAGCTGCTGCAGCTAATTATGCCTGCTCACAGGTAATCTCTAGCAATACTCATGTGGACAGTCTCAGTTTCTCCATAAAAGCCAAATTTGGACATATTAAAAGTAAAATCAATGTACAAGTCAAAGCTGAGGATGGCCATATGAATGTTACTATAGGTCACTTCCGTGACTTTCCTACTGTCTTCTACCATACACATATGCAAAACAAAACACATGAATTACAGTACTTATCATATCTAACCCAGTTGGATTCTGCAGTCTTCAGCTACTATGAATTCCCAGAGAAGCATTACATTGCCTCAACATAGGATTTTCACACCATTTGAGATGCTATAAAGTACCTGGTATGACCTTCAGCGGTGATTTTTAGGAGGGTGTGGGTCCCCCATGGACCCCAAAGTCCTTTCCACCAGCTCTCTGTGGGTGGCTTAGCTATATTAGTGCATCTAAAATGTCCCAAAAGGCCTATATTTTGTCAATGAGGCACCACTCCCTGTGTTGCAAGCTATGGAAAATACGTACTTTCATTTACAGGAGAATCCCCAAGTGTGAGAATACTGGAAGGATAGAAAACCTCATCAGAGGCAGGTTTACTTTTGTAGTTGTGACAGGTTTTGGGCATTGCATTTCAGCAAGACACACATTGCCTTTTCTGTTCATCTGCTGTGGAAGTCATAACTGCACCAAGGTAAAGGCCTTCCATGAAACTGCTTACTGTCCAGGGCTTTCTACACATCCACAATTAGACTCTCTAGGAGCTACTCTATAAAGTAAAAAGCACCTCTGTGCCTACTTGGGCCTGGAAATGCAATCTGGGACATCCATTCATTTAGAGTAAATGCACCAACATGCCCTGTTTGGGACTGCGTAGGAGTATGAGACACAGAGCATAGGGCTGCATGGGGCTCTTCTGGTGAGATGAGGGTGCCATGGCCATTGCACACCAGTGCTTGCCCTCCCTGCAGCACCCACGTTGCCCCTCCAACCAAGCAGCCCAAGGAGAAAACCCTGAACAGGTCCCCTCCAAGCAGTCTGCTATTCAGGAGAGCAGCAAGCTGGCTTTCAGCTGACATCACGGTGAGCCCAGACTAAGCGCAGCCCTGTAAGCGGAGCCGTGGGAGCACAGGGGAAAATTCTCACCTAGGAGGCTTTAAAAGAAAGGTGCAATCTCAGCTCCTTTACAGTCAAAGCGGGAATGGGCATAATTTAAAGTTGTTCAGCATTTAAAAAAAAAAAAAATCACATTCACCCTCTTTTTCCCTCTACTCTTTCATCTGGTGGAAAATCTGATTCAAAAGGGAGTTGTGTGCTTCGGAAAATATGGCTAGTGTGTCAATTCACTTTGAAAAAGAACAAAAAAGTCAAGCTCCCATGCTCATGATGAGCCTTAAGGGAACTTAATTAAAAGTGATGGTGAAAGCAGTTAAGAGTAAGTTAGCTGCAGTAAGCAGTTAAGAGACTACACCAGACAGGGCATAGTAAACCAGACTACTCAATACCTGTAAAGATAATGTTTGTCTCTTGCTCCCATCTCTCTTTCCTTTCTTAATCCCTGCTCTTTGCAGAAGGTGAATGGCAGACAGTGGTGCCATTTCTCAAGTTGCCCAGCTAATTCTCTTCCAAAATTTTTATTTCACTCTGCTATTTTTTTTCTCTCATACCAGGAATCTGACCCAGAACTTGCCTGCCACTTACCAAAAATGAAAAGGAAAGGAAAGAAAGAAAGAAATCCTGTGCAGACAGGGTCATGTTCCAGTGAACTCATTCTAAACATAACTTTTTCATTTCAGCACTCCTGCTCTGGCAGCATCTGAATTCCCCACCCACCTGGTGGCTCACAGCATAATGCCTCTATTCCCATCACTCTCCAGCCTCATAAAAAAAACCCTCTACGGCGTACAGCAGTCAGATAACAGGCTTCATGGAGCTGAGCCCTACGACTTTTCTTCTAGGTTGAACAACTAATTTGCCAGTGTTCTGATTTACCTCCTACCATTCCTCTCTATTCTCCATTAGAGAAATTTGCATTTATTCTCCATTTTCATACTGCTTCACTAAAATCTGTCTCAGGCCACCCTCTCCTACAGCTGCCCTTACTGTTCTGGAAGGAGAGTGAGCAGCCATCCACCAGAGAAAGGAAACAAGACAACAGGCAGCAGCCTCAAAGAGCTTGTTGAAAGCTTAGCTTTTCTGTGCTTTGACTAGTGCTAGTTTGGGGAACCGCAAAAAAGCATAGTATGGCTGTGAGCTCATTACATCTGTCTGATGAAACTGAAGATGGGGCAACACGGCCCATCCCATCCTTTTTTTTTTTTTTTTTTTTTTAGACACTCCAGGCTTTTTTGCCTTTCCTTATCTATAAAGGGGTTAGTGATATTTTAGTTTCGGTTTTACACATCATTAACACACAGGTCAGGGAGTCAGGACTATTCCTGGTACAGGAGTTTTTCATGACCTTGATCAGTTACCTTAACGGGATCATGCTGATGCTCAGCAAGTCTGAAAATGAGGGCATGGAGATGCCTAAATATGGATGACATACCCATATTTCAAATGCTGAATGTAACTACTTTGCACTTCAATTTCCCTACTTATAAGAAATCAAGCTAATAACTTTTTACCAGGCTCAATACTTTAGTGAAGAAAGAAACTGCAGTGATTGGCATAAATTTCTAGCAAAAGTATGTTAATTTATTTTTAAAGGCCATTTAGGATGGTAAGATGAAGTTGCTATATAAATGCAAAATATCTCATAAAATTTTTGTTTTTCTTCTCTGTAAAAATATATAGCTCGTGCTTGCAAACGTGCATATCAGATCTCAATCTTATTAGAGTTGAGAAAATATTTCAAAGTAAATAGGTTAGTATTTTCCTGTCATAAAAATATTAATATCTGCAATACAGATAAAGAATGAGAAACAAATAGATGTTACAGAGGATGACTTCCATTTGGAAGATGTGCTCAAAGTCTCACACTAATGAAAAGTCATAGGCTTTCTAAAAATTGTAGATCATAAGTTTCTGACACAGAAGGTTGCTTTGCTTTGGACTTCATATGATGGATAAAGATGAATTAATCACTGGAGTAGAAGTTGGTCGTTGCCTAGGAACCAATGATCATGACCTCATTGCATTCAATGAGGTCCCAACAAAGCATAGCCCCAAAGAATAAAATATATGTGATGCTTCAGAATGGCTCTTTCCAAAAATCTAAAGGAAACTCTGAACTACGGTAGCTGAAAGGAAGGCATCTACTATAGAGAAATATTTTAAAGGAACTATGCTTGTATAACTTTCTATTGAGAGTTCTAGAAGAGTTAGCTATAATGGTCTTCATGCCAGTGGTGCTAATTTTTAATGAACCTGCTTTTTTTTTTTGATAATGATGTTTCAAAGGATCGAAAGATACTCAGTTTGAAAGAAAAAATATAGACAAGCAGAAATCTGGGTAACTACAGGTTGATTAATTTAACACTATATCCAGGTAAAATAATGGAAAGGGTAGTATGTACTTTAAAATTAATTCATGTCAATAAAGTAGCTGTTGTAAAACAAACAAAAAAACCAAACAAGTCTTAATCTTTCAGATTACAAATCTGAATGGCAAAGGTTATTCACAGATGTGACTTAACTGGGAATATTTTTAGTCATTTAAAGCAGTAAAACATAATATTCTGATTAAATATAACATTTTTGATTTCACCTATCTAACGGATCTAAGAAACGACTAAGTGACAGCTCTTGAGCACTGATAGGGAAAACTCAGTGAAAGGTTGCGTTCCTAGTGGGATTCTTTAACAATTGCTAATATGCCCTACACTATTCGAGATTATTATATTAATGAGGAGTAATAAGAACAAATTTGGTGCTCACTTAGAGATTAGTGGAACAATACAACATGATGGGGACCAGACATTTATTTAAAGCAATCCACTTGTTCAATAAACTGGGATCTATTGGAAGAAAATATATTTTAATACAGTCCAGAAGAATAACTATTCTAAGTGCTACTAAAAGATATGGCTATATGGTCTGACCTAGCTGCAAGTTCCTGTTAGTCAGAAAGTTATTGTGGAGGATGGATTAGCTTTTAGCTTTCCTGTCTTTGCTCTCTGTCCCAAAGCCTCTCTGGTAAGAGAGCAGGCTCTAGGCTGGCTGAAATTTGCATTTGCCCAAGCACGTCTGCTTTCTATTTTAAATATAAAATCACATGTTTAGGGTCAAGGAACAGGTATGGTTCAAGCAATGGCTTACAGGTTCAAATATAGGGATGATCAGACTAGACTCCTAGTTGTTTCTGGTCCTGAAACCTGTAAATCACAAACAGCATAATGTGTAAAATGGTCAGCAAGAAGGTAGCTAAGGATTTTGCTTCAGGGTATTCATTGTATAAGATAAAGCAGCACGTGTGTGGTGTCCCTGCTCATGGCAGGGGGTTAGGAACTAGGTGATCTTAAGGTCCTTTCCAACCCTAACTATTCTATGATTCTATGATTCTATGTTCACTCTAAAGCCTGGCACAAGGGACTGCTCTGCCACTGCATGGAGCCAATGTGTGCACACTCCAGGTGCTGGGATGTACTGGATCCCAGACACCGCCTGGACATAGCAGGGCAAGATGCAAACCTCCAAAGTGAGCCACCTTCCAAGCAAGGATTTTTGGATCTCTGCTTGGGATTCAGTCCCTTATGTCACCTTCCCCAGTCCACACCAGAAGCTGCCCTGGATGCCTTAGTAAGTCAGAAGTGGTACATTGATACTTCCCAGAAACCACATGTGGCATTACTGTTCTTTCTTTTCTTCAAGTCAGCTCTTTGAAGAGGATCAGAATGAACAGGGAAGAAGAAAGAACATTAAGTTAACTTGTAGGAGTCTCAGAGAAAGCTTCCAATTCAATCCACGTTTTTCCTCGTATCTACCTTGTACGCACATAGTTAATCTGCATGTTTATCTCATTCCTTGCACATCCTCAATGCTTTATATAAGCACTGTAACATCAACATCATTGAAATATGTATTATTTGCCACGGTTTCTGTGTCAGTAAAATTTTCCTTTTTTCGAATTCTTGATGAACAGAGATTTTATTAGGTCTATAAAGTGCTTTCAGAACTTTGTAGTTCAATGAACTGAACTTACTCTGGAAATTATTTACCATCAATACCTTATTTGCATGCCTTTTTCCAGCAGGATAGCACTATTTCCTTGGTAAGTACACAGAACTTTTATCAAACTATATTAAAGCAAACTTAGTCTAAATTCTTCTCAGTTCCTCTTTTATTTAGAATAGCTACTCTTGAAAATTCATCTTCTGTTGTATGCCCTGCTGCTTTGAATTTTTTTGATGTTTTTGAAATTCCTGTGCTTTTGCTTTTCTTTTCATCAGCAACTGACAAAGCTTAGCTGAACATTTGAATCTTAAAAGAAACATATTTAGTATTCGGGATTGCCATTAAAATTTCTGATGAAAAAAAGAAAAAAGAAAGATTTTCCCATCCTGAGATGGCTCATTTGCTCAGTAAACTTGGCACTAATATTCACTGGCTTTGTTCTTTTTTCTCCCAACACCTGTCCCAACCCCAACACCTGTGAAGATAAGCCAGACATAGCAGCATTAAATGGACATCAGCACTGTGTATTGCCAGTTCTCAAATCCAGGTTGTGTCAGGAAAGAACAGAAAGGAGGGTCTGAAAAGCAAGCTGCCTGTGAAAAAAAAAAAGCCAAAATGGGCCAAGCCAGCATATGTGAGAGATCTTCCTCGCAGAAAATGTAATGGCAACATTGTAACATTTAAAATAGTCAAAACAGGAAAAAGAGTTCAACTTAAGTGTAATCATGCCACAAGAGTTGTCCAAAGAGTTCTTGGATCAACTCTCATGATGCTACTTAGAGTGATGTCAGACCTTACTGGTCATCTTCCAGAGAATCTACCAGCTGCTTGTTGTCAACATCACAGCACTCTTACACTTGTCTTTTCCTCTTCATTACAAGTCTGACAATGCTCTTTCCCCCTAAATGCAGAGACCCTATTTTTGTGCAGTTATGTTAAGAACAGCCATTTTAGTAGCAAGTACTTGACCTGTTGCACACATCACTATATAAATTCTTAAGTATTTCAAATAAACTGTTCTTAATTACCACACTTTTAATATGTTAGTAAAAAAAAAGACAACAATGATATATTGTATCCTGATTACTATATAATAGTACTTGGACATAACATTTATATGAAACACACGTTCTCCATGGAAATGCAGTATTCATTTTACACTCTTTAAAATCATGTCACACTGCAACTGCACACTGAGGATCTGGTGTTGAAGGCAGATAAAGGTGAAGATGTGACTAGATGCAGTAAAGCACAGGAGATATGAATGCTGACAAAGGAAGATATGGAAAGGACCTGCAGCAGTCCATTTAGAAACTGTGTGTCTGTTTCTTGCCCATCTTGCACTTTCAGAGACCATTGGGCACCAGCACTGCAAAGACCAAGGCATATCTACCCAGCTGATACTGCACACAGCTCATCTGCACTTGGAGTCACCAAACAGCAACAGTGCAAAAAGCACCATCTCATTTTAACACTTCTATACATAAGGTTAAAGAATTTAAACACTGGTAGAGCACTGAGGCAGGAAACTCACTGTCCTACAAGTGAACAAAATGCAGGTCATTTTTGCAAATTATTGCTCAAATCACACATGAGATTTAAAGAGAAAAACAGAACTGAAAATCGGGATAATGGCAAAGGTTGAACTACTTCTGAAGAGAATTGGCAGCAAAGAAATGCATATGTTGTGGATGAAATCCTGGCTTCGCTAAGTGTGACAGCAGATCTTTTAACTGAGCTGTTTTAGGATTAGAATTTGACCTTAGATGGCTACACAATGCAAATAAATGAGCCATATATAACTACAGGAACTTATGAAAGAAATGGAAAGCCAAAACAGAAAATTAGCAGGAATGACACAAAACTTATAGTGTTTTACTCTGTTTTACAAGGCAGTGGTATCTTCAGCCATAACCCCCTCCAGAGTCCAAGGAATGAAATAGGTAGGAATCATTTTTTTCAATATAATTGCATTCTTACATATTTATTTGACTCAATTGCCTTTCAAACACCCTGTGACCCACAGTAGAACTGTGGCACAACAGCACATATTCAACTATCTGACTGAACTGGGGACTTCTCATGCAAAAAAATTAATTGCTCCCATGGAGCACTGAAAAAGAGTCACAGAAGTGCATAGATTAATAGGACACGTGTCCACAGCAGCATCACTTGGGTGTCTACAGCAGCAGCACCTCCCCACACCACCCCTCACCCTGTCAGTAGTATCCGCTTTTGGTGCACAGGTCAGTACCACACCACAATCATGGTGTCATGATACTATTGTCCCCTCAATCTGAGCAGGAAAATGTGCCAGTAGATCCTACCTGAAATGAGCTGCTGCATCTCTTTACGGCGATGCAACAACACTGAAAAATATACAAAGAGGTAAGTCGTAAACGCAATTGCTTCATCCTAGCAAGGGAAGTTGCTCTATCTCAAACATTCCTGGACCTCCCAAAGTTCAGCTGATAATGATTTCAGCTTTTCATTTGTATTTAGCAAGAGAGTAAGGGTGACCTTCCACAGCCCTGGCTTACAAACTGCACCAAAAAAGAGCTCATTGGAGCTGCAAGCATGATATGAAACCAAACATAATTTACTAGGTTACTTCATTACAAAATAAATTGTTTATGATACTTTTGAAACATCCATGCCAGTGTCCATGAAAACAGAATGCTGTATTTATGAGGCAATCCTTATTGAGAGGTAGTATAATTTTAGTGTCTTATGCTTGAACTATGCTAAAAATATATTACGTTGTCATCAGGGAACAGTTATAGTAAAGTAAAAAAAAAAAAAAAAAGCAAGATCACAGCCTTGAAGACTGAACAGCTCTAAGCAGCTGAGAATTAGGGAAGGAGTTACAGCACATTGTTCTCTGGTGGTCTGTGGTGCTCAGCAAAACGCTTCAGTGGCCACCGAGCCTGTTGCCTGTTTGCTCAGACCAGTCCACAGCAAGCTGCCTCCCTTCTCATGCCATACTCCACCAGGCTCCTGTAGCTTTTGAAACTCTGAAGAAGCTACAGGGATGGTGGCATGAAGCAGGGGACATGTGCCAGGCTCGCTGAGTCTCAACAAAACCCTGTGGGTCACAGTTCTACCTGGTTCCCCACCGGACTCCAAAAGCAATGGGCAGAAGTCCAAGGGAAGCGCCTGCTGCGTGCCGACGGTGAGGTGATGCGTTCCCCTGTGGCAGATTTCTGGAACACAGCAGTAGCAGCTGAAAACAGTCAGAAGGGCTTAAGTATGTGCACAATCATCAGAAAGCAAGGGAGAGAGCCTCTGCTAATGAGAAAGAAGGTAAATAGAGCCTGAGAAACTGGAAACATTCTTTGGTTTGGCTTACAGTAGGGAAAAAAAAAAATCTTAAAAGTCATCATGCGCAGCAGAGAGGCCATTAATCACAGGAAATGCACTTCCTCAAGTACAGTAGGGACATGTGGGAGCCTGTCATTTTTCAGACCATTACTCAAGAGCTTTCCAGAATTTCCGCATATGCCAATCCTTCTTCAAGGAAGGTGACACAGTATGCCTGCAAAGTGTCTGATTTGGTAATGATGGCATACAGCTTTGTTGGGCTGGAGAAAGACATCATTCCTAGGCTTTGGAAGCACACCACATATCCAACACAGGTATCCTGCCTGGCTTGGCAACACTAGCCCTTCCCAAATATCCTGCTGGCCGTGTGATTCAGTGACCTGGGAGCTTGTGGAACTGTAAATGCATCTCCATTCTGGGCATTTTCCAAATGACCCGTCAAATCCTGGAACTGATTTATTCTGCTATGGCAATTGTGGAAAAAATAAATAAATAAAAATACAGAAATATTTTAGAATCAGTGAGAAAATTGTCATAATTTTATCAACATCAGAAAAGAGCCATTTATTTAAGCTTGAAAAGTATCTCTCTTCCTTGGCCTGTGAACCTAAAAACCCAGAGCCAGATGCAGTATTTGCATTGTAGAACCAATGATGGGCCATAAACCAGGGACTCTACATGTCTGTGCTAGCTGGAAAAAATAATCTCTGCTGAGAGCCACGTATTAGGTGGTAACAGGTTTTAAAAATAACAATTTCATACAAAGCATCCTGGTTTAGTATAAGGCCCTTATTTGTCACTTCACCACATTCATGCAAGGTCCTATGCACAAATTCAGTCTTCATAAAACCCCACTGAACTGAGGCAAGGTAACTAAAGAAAAATATTTAACTAATTCCCCAACAAGACAGTAAAAAGCACCAGCAAGCTTCAAGGAACAGATCCAGAGAAGTTTTTTCTACTCTGTGGTTTTGCCTCTAACATATAGGTAGCAGTCATATTTGTTCCTACATTTTTGGGCGACATTTCTCTGCTAGAAGTGCAACAGACCTGTTCTGCTGGAGAATCAGTAGGAGGGAAAGTTTTTCCAAGAAGCTGAACCCATTAAAATGAGCCAACTGCACACTGCACAAAGTTATGCTAGCAGGAGCTGGGCTTTTTGTTCATCACACCAGACATCGGTGAGTCTCAGTGCTATCTTCTGTAACACCACGGGTCCATCCACACATTGGTATTGGCTGCACGTTGCTGCCTCCCTGACAGTACTGCTTTCTGTGGCTGCCCAGTTGTCTAAATGAAGAGGAGGTAAATTACAGGGGAGGGCCATCAGCTCAGTATGAAACTGAAAATGTTTTCCCATGTTTATAGCCCTAACGCCTTCATAAAATCCCAGGTACAGAGTGGATGACAAAAACTCAGTTTTGAAATTAGCAGGCAGAGTTAAGGAAAGTGCTTTTTTACTGCTACCACAAACATTACTGACAGCTAAGTGACACTGGAAATCCAAAAAGAGGAAGGGCACAGGGGCCCATCAATTTAATTCTTTATCAGAGCATGTTTAATGGGACTTTATGTTCAGCCATGTGAACTTTGAAATACCTAAGTTCAAATTTCACCTTCAGACTTCCCATCTGTTCTTATTTCATCCTCAGACTTTCCATCTGCTCCCATCTAGGCCTGCCTAATGCCATGCCCAGTCAGACGGTATGGTTTTACCAGGTGCTTCTGTCTTGGAAATTTTATGGCATATAAGAAACAATAAAAATTTATGTTGTACATGTTACTTGTGTGAATTAATTCCATTGCACAACAATGTTTTTTAAATGATATTGTCCAGAAAGTCTGTTAAAATCTACTGTAGACAAATATGGCAATATTTTATAGCTTTATTGCCAGACGGGTTTGGAGTTCAGATATTTGCACTAATGCATTTTGCACTTTGGTGCTGTGCTGGGAAAAATCAACTCTCACTGACAAAGAGTTAACATTAAAATATTCCTGTTAGCTAGGGGCAGTGAATGCAAGGTGGAGGTGTGTTTTCCTGTACTAATTTTTGCTGGAAATGAGTACATGGTAAGCTGCTAGTGTGCCATTTTACAATTTTTTTAAAAAGTGAAAGATGTTATTTCCTAGTACTAAGATGTAAATATTTTTATGTCTGGAAGAGCAAGAATGTGCTGGCTAAGAACCAAAGATGTGCTGGATAAAATCCCCTCCACCTGTTCAGAAGGCCATTGTGCTAGAAAAGAAAGATTATGAAATAAACAGCGTTAAGTTCCATATTATAGCAAACTTGATAAGAATAATTAGCATATTAAAGAAAGATTCACTCTCCAAGGGCATTTCTAGAATTCCTTGCTTCAAAAAGCTGACCTCAAAGCTAACAGATATTCTGAACACTGAGAGAAAACAGTGGGTTACACAGTGGGGCTTGGTTTGGACAGTGTTTTTTGTTTGCTTGTTTGTTCCACAAGACCGGGTAAACAAGGCTTTATGCCAAGTAAGAGTTTCCTTCCCTCAATTTTGCTCCCTCCCAAGCACTCTAGCGGCTGTGCCTCCTACACGTGAGGAATCTAGAATAAGTCCAGGGATTTCACATTTGAAACCAAGTGCTGTTAGATATCAGACAACAACGGTTTCCCCCCAACAGAAGATTCAAAACCAGCCTCCTGCAAAAGGCTCTGTCATCTCCATCACTGCAGGAAGCTCCCCAATGGCCAAACAGAATTTGTTTTTAAGTGGCAGCTCCATCAACATCACATCACAAGTGTTAAAAGGTGCAGAGCTGTTGACAGGGGAATGGCTTGCAGCAATAAAAATGGAACAAGCAGCTTGTCTCATTTTCCTCAGAAAAAGACATGCTCTGGAAGGAGAACAGGGAAAGGGCAGAGGGTGGAGACTGCAGTATCTATTCAAAGGAACATAAAGCTGGGATATTATCTCGTCTAACCATTTTTGGAAGCTGACAAACAGTTACAATTAATGCTGTTCATTTGCTCAGAGATTCAAACAGGAAATTTTATGATTGTAAGAATGGGCATTTACAGCAATGCTGTGATTCAAGAATACTTTTGTGAATAAAAACAATAAGTAGAGTTTCCTGCTATTTGCGCTTTTATAATATGTCATGTTTATAAATCCCCACACAGCTGTGGGTATTTGTCATGATAATCCAAATCTTCATACTTCCCTCAAATTTTAGTGCATGTTATTTGTTCCTGTCAATGATGCCAGCACTGCAATTATCACTATACTTTTTTCCACATTGTTTTTAAAGTCACAGTCTCATTTCAAGAGAGATGATACCTATGTGAATTATTGACTAATTGTGATGCACAAGTAAAGACTACACAGATATAATAACCATCTTACAAGTAACCCACAGACTAAATAAACTATTCAGTGACTATTTATGCATAAAAAATATATTCATGAACAGAAAAAAGGCTAAATTTGCAATTAATATTTGTGTTGAATAATTTTCATTTACAAAAGGGGACATTTTGTTCAAGTTCAAGCTAATTATCAGTTGGGTTGCATGTCTGTGAACTGGATTATTCTAGCACAAATTAGGAAAACAAGTTAATATTCAATGCTTCACATAAGTTGTGAGGCTTTTCATCAGGTATTTTTTATCTTCTAATCCACTCTAATCCATTTATTATTTTTTTAGATAATACCTGATTACCTAGTTGCAGGTCAGCATCTTTCTGAAGCTGACATATAGTCTAACTTTAATAGGTATTAATATGATCATTATTCATTACCATTTCAGTCATTGTTTTTTATTTCAACGATAATGAGGCTGAAGTACTTTGAGAATTAGTTGTAGAATATGAACCCTTTCTTTTCTGACCCATTTGGACATATCCCAGATCCATAGTAGCCAAAAATTGCTACCATCTGTTGGCCAACCAACAAGTTACAATACGTGAAAATGAGTTTGTGGTCAAATGCAGGTGTCTCTCACATACTGCAATTAAATATATTGCCAACTTGTCATAAGTGTATTGTGGAATTACTTCCAGAGAAGGTGAAAATTCCATCAGGTTAAGTGTGCTGTTGAAAAAACCACTGGCAAAAGCAAGAGACAGTATCCTCCCAGGAGTAAAGGGTTCCTATACCAAGAGCAAAGGGTCCGAGAAAGCTGGTGTGTCCATTGCTGAGATTCTGCTGCTGGTTATCAGCAGATTAATCTGAATGGAAACCTAACACTGAGGCTACTCTTTATTTCTACAAGCAAAACCAGACACAGATTTCATCACACTCTCTCAGGACTAACAAAATTCCTCTTCAAGTCCGAAGAATATTCCTCCTGACAAAACATCAGTGAGAGCAATGAAGGCAGAACAGGACTGGGAACATAGTGAAAGCCTATGCTGATGAGGGCTGGCTGTGTTCTTGTGCTGCTCTCTCCTATGTTACCTACATCCTACTCCTCCTTTCTGTCATGGAAACATTAGAAAGCACCCATCTTTCTTCAACATGAGACAAGAGGCACTCCCAACCTCAACAGTTTCCTAGAACTGACTTTTTTTCTTTTTCCCCAGCCATATGTAATGAGTATGGGATCTTTTAAAATATTTTCAAAGGTTCATCAGTTGCTCAGGCAAGCACTTCCGCTTATTCTGTAAATTGCATAAACCATAACAATAATATCCAGTGCTTTTAATTCTTGACACCTTCGATCTTCTCTTTCTTCCCCCAAGTTGTAATTATTCCCTGGGAAACACTTCAAGTTTAGAGAACATCTTGATCACTAACACAATGTCAATATATTACGGTACTGGATTCAAAATTAATCCAGCAGGAGATATATCAACTCCAATTAACATTTACTGCATTTTTAATTCAGTACCAAGACCTTCCTGGAATCAAACACATCATTATAATTTTAATCACTCACGGTGACCCTCTGGGATTTAAAAGTGAAGTGAAAAACACAACAATGTTGTCTTTTATTATCACTGTATGTTGTATAAGGATGATGGGCAGGGTCAGGATTATGACAGGTTTTTTATAACAGAATTCTTTCTTCTTGTTTGGGTTTTTTTCTTTTCTTTTTCCCTGTTTTCTTTTTTATAAATAAAATATCTCAGTTCTTTCTTCTTCCTGGAAGATTTTTGCAGCTGTGGCTCCCTAAGAGACCTGTGTTCTGAGTGTTTTTCAGCACTGACCACTTCCAGTTTGTCACATAAAATCTGAGAAGCTTCCTAGGTCATCATGGACTTTAGCTGGGAATCAACTACTTCGCTTACATCAACTACACTAAGGACGACTTAATATTCTGTTCTCCATTTTTAACTATTTCAAATTGTCTCTTATGAATAAGTCATGATTATAGGAGTGTCCTGGCTAAATAACTAGTTGGGGAAGAATATTGATTTGGCTATTAAAGAGGGGGAAAAAAACCAAACCAAAACAAACCCCATAACCTTTAAATTCACCCAAAATAGTATATGAAAAATAACTCTCTCATCTTGTAAAAAAAACCTACCATACAAACAAACAGACGAAACCACCAAAACCAAATAAACCCTGACTCATTCAACCCAAGATAACAAATTCAGTTTAGAAGACTGTCTTTGATGTTTCTGAGGAGAGTTTCTCTTTTGCCTCTTAGCTTCCCTGAGGGTTTAGATGAAAGTCTAGATGAAATTCCAGTTCTTCCTGGGAAGATCCAGACTGATACTCTCTAGCAGAGGACACCCTTCCTGGCCAATTTTTTTCAAGAGGCTCCTCTAGCACCTCCTTACTCTCTGTATGAACGTTGCTAGATACCAAATGAGTCAAAGAGAATCACAAAGGATTTAACCTCAGTGTGGATAGAATGGGACATAAACATCCCATAACTGATGTCAGTGAACATTTAAATATATCTGTAGCAAAGCAACATCACAGGCACAGAAAGGATAGATGTCCAGAGTTACGTATTCATAGGCCATGTGAACCCTTCATATACTTCCTGTGTGTGTCCCCAAAGCCCTGTGAACCTTTAAACCTTTCAATGAACTCCCAAAACTGGTCTCTGTGCTTGCCAAATGGCAACACAGAAACTCTTCAGAGTTCTGCCAATTGATCATTGAAATATCCTGTGTCTTTCAGACCTTTTTTTTCCCTCAGGACTCAGAAACTCTCTCCTGAAGTTTTCTCTGACAGGTAGAGATGGGCAACCTCACTGAATCCAGGTAGCAAGTCCTAAGCCTCAGAGATCCTATTAATCCCTTTGTTGCTGAATAATAAATTCCTAGATTAACTGACAGATTTGGTATTTCTTCTGAAACCTGGAGACATGTGTTCTGTCCAGAGTCTTGGGTCCAGAATCTAAACTAAACTTTAGGGATGAGGGAGAATCCTGTATCCAGAAAAGAGCCAGTTCATACATAACACAACACACAAATTTGGAGGAGAGATTTGCAGGATTATTGTAGAAGTTCCAACCTTCATGCCAATACTTAAACCCAGACTGAGTGCACTGGCATATCCCAAATTAGTTTTCACTAACTGCTGAGGCCTTTCCCAACTGCGTATCTCTACTCCACTCATGCCTCAAACCCCTGCTCCTGGTACCACCTTGATTTCTCACTTCAGTCCTGCCTTGAGTACTCCTACAGCCCTAGGACTAACTTTTTCTAACCTAACATATATTATTGAACCCCTCAGAGGACCTAAATTATCATACATATTCAGAAGTCCTTGGCCTGGCAAGACAGGCAGAAGCAAGACATCTAAACTCCTGGTATTTCAGAGGTAAGCAAGGAAATCCCACATAAGCCTTCAGAGGAGCCTCATTTATTAGCCTCCCCTTGATTCATTCAGGTAGCATCAAATTTCGTTCCGAAAAAAGGGGCAATAGAGTTACATGTTTTTTGGTCAATAAATTCATATGTTCTTTTAGGCAGTGAGTGCATTGAAATCCACAGCCTGAACCTACATCACAGGTCTCGGGGGGGTATCTAGCAATTAGGCTATTGAATTGCCTGGAATAGCATCATTCTCCCTTCTCTTCATCTGGAGCTGAGCCACAGAACAGAAAAGCAATCACAATTCATGGTTGAAAAGAAAAGACTACATAAAAAGTAAAGCAGAGGAGAAGGCCTAATAATTTTCAGTCAGAATTGGATTCATAACCTTGCTCTGAATTTCTGAAGCCAAGTAATCCAGAAAGTTGTTTAACTCTTAATGTTCATGGAGCTGATTCTCCTTTGTACTTTATGTTCTGCATTAACAGTTCATTTAAACCTTTTTAAGGTCCCTTTACATCTCTAAAGCAGTGTAAAGGAGCCATACTGTAAGTTAGTGTAAACTAGGAACATTTTCTCCACTATTATTTATTCAGCTTTGTGTGGATTTCTTTAATATGGAAACTATACAAAGCTTTAATTGAATGTGTCCCCCCAAGTCTTAAAATATTACTACTATAGATGATCGTTTCCAAGAACTTTTCTCTAGAATTATTTATGCACCAGTCTTGCAAATGAGATGAAGATTTTGCAAGTGAATATGAATTATCATACAGAATGCTTGGGCTTTTGCCAGGATGTGCATGATATGAAAGCATTCACATAAATGAAACGGATGCCTGACTTTTCTCTTGTATACTGGCTCTCTCGTATACTTGGAAAATTTTCCCAAAATGTTGCATCACAGACGGCTTCATACTTCTGTCTAGAGCACACAGTGTGCAGTTCACCTCTGTGCAGAGAACTAGCAAAGTGTATTTTTCCCAGTGGGCCTTTAGGTATGAAGGGATGATAGTCACTTTTGCACAGTAGTGAATTCAACCAGGGTGACTGAAGGTCTGCATCTTGCTAAGGTCTTTTTAGACCAAGAACAACCAGCTCAACTACAGTAATTAAACAATTCCAAAATGGAGTGCTGCAGTAGTGGTTTTCTATTTCCCATTGCCTGAGCAAACAGTTTGCTTGGCAATCACTGCGTAAGAGTTTTGCTGGTAAACTGTTATAAAGTGGTTTTTTTGGTTGTACTGAAGCAAGTTGATCTTGCTAAGCTTTTGTCTTTAATATAAACTACTTGAGGCACTGTAAACAACAGCAACTATGGGATAAAATAACAATTGCTTTAAAAGGAAAATGTGGTATTTGCCTTCACGTAAAAACAAGTCATCTGTAAAATCTCTTCATCTCCTTCATTATTCCTCCACTGGGTGTATCCTGCAGCTCCAGCTGCTGAAATGTAGTGCACAGTAACATGGCTATCAACCACACTAACTTAAAGGCCTTTGAAAATCAAAACTGTCAAAGGAGGCTGCTGATCTTAGTAGTATCTCAAAGGCAAATTGTTCATTATTCTGAATTTTCTTCCCAAAGTAGCCAATCTGAAAAGCAACTCCTTTTATGTGGCCCAAAGCTATCTGGGAGTCTTACCACTAATCTCTGTGGTGCCAATTTTTCAAATTACCAATAATTCTTGGAATTAAAACACTGTATCCCACTTCCACCAATGTTTTGGAAATTTTCTATCTTCCTTTGAACTAAATGCTCCTTAGGCTCCTGCTTTATTCTTCTATTGGGCTCACATGTCTGAGGGGCTCAATATATAACATGGTCACTTATTATCGAAAGAAGGTAAATATCTACTATTAGAGACAAACTAGAAATATGTGCTGGAGCCTGAATTCATCCCACTTAGCTGTAGGCAGCAAACTACAGTGTATGAATTAGAAGTGCAAGTACTGTAGGTTGTCCATAGCATCAGCAGAAAGGCTTTTTTTTTGATGCAGAAATCTTCATGTAAGACCTTTGGTTTGATGGGTTGGGAAAGATGAGAAGGCAATTGCGTAACTAAGTTGAGATGCCCAGGTCTGGCATGAATCTGGATCAAAGTCTACAGTGAAATATGGTTGGTTCTTGAAATATTAAGACACAAGGACTCTAATACATGTTTTTGTCATGTTATCCAGCCTGAAAGAGTAGATTTTCAGTAATGAGCTGAACTACAGAATCACAGAGTAGTTTGAAGGACCTCTGGAGAGCAAGTAGTGCAACCTTCTTCTAAAAGCAGGGTCAGCATCAACATCAGATGAGATTGGTCAGAGCCTTGTCCATTTGACTTCTGAATAGAATCATAGAATGGTTAAGTCATTATATGAATTAAGTGACAAAACAGAGAGTAAGTGGAACAGTTCTTTCAAAGGTAAGCACTATGTAAGAATCTAAAAGGACCCCAAAATGTAAACAGCAAGATCTATGTATCTCAACAGAATTTATTTTCTTATTCCTGTGTGTGATGGATTTTTTGCCTTAAAATATCTGGGAGATCAACTACCACTTCAATAATCTGCACAAGGGCCTAAGCATCATTGGTTTAGACATATTGTCAGGAAAAAAATAGTTCTATTTGTGGGGTCATGGGTGCTGTTTAAGAGCTTATGGACAGCAAATGTTTCTTGTCAAGTTGCAGCCTTTCTTTTCTGTTTCTTTTTTTAAAAGCTGCCCATGCTGTCTCTTTTACAAATTAATCTGAAATTTCAAAAGACCACACACTTGGGTTTTTCCTTTTTTTTAATTTTTATTTTTCTTTCTTTTTTCTTTTTTCTTTTTTTTTTCCCCCAAAAGCCCCTAAAAAGGAGAGGAGCCTTGTTTGAATGTTTCTTTCCAGAATAGAGTTTGAACTGGACTCTGGTGAAATATTTTGTCCTGGCCAGCATCCATAAGTTCCATCTTCATATTAAAAGTTTATCATCTTTTTTAAACTGGAACTGTGTCCAGCTGGGCAGATGCCATTCACCTCCCTTCATCATTTTACTAAATATTCAGAGAATGAATTCAAACAGCTAAAAACGTGTGGCTCATCATACGCAGCTTGAATTTATAGTAACACTATCCACACACTAATAAGATATTTGCAAGCTATAAAGATTATTATCTTTGCCCATAAAGATTTATGTCATTAACCAGGCCAGTTTCACATTAGCAATGATATGCTAAACAATCACTTATTCTAGAACAGACAACATTTTCCCTACCCTTTTTTTTTTTCAGTAGAATACACAAACCTCAGAAATCCAAAATGAAACTGAGGTTAAGATAGAAGGTGGCATAATCACTATTTAGTCCATAAATTTTCAGAAAATACAGATGTAAGCCTGCTAACCCACTGAACAATTAGAAGTAGAAAATCCTGAATAACCTTCTTGCCATTGCCTGAAATGAATTTAAAAAAAAAATAAAAATCAGGAAATTACTCTTTTGATCTTAATAATATGTAAATTTTCATCTGATCTCTGCTGACTGCCCACAGCTCTTTGAGGTAAAATCCATTCCTCAGTTCAAACTCCTGCATTTCTGTATGAAAAAGGACATTGCCCTGCACAACTTAAGAACTTCCTTGTTGAAATGTCTACAAGGAAGTATTGTAGTCATGTTTTTAAAGACTATTTACAAGCGTAGTCTTTCGGGAGCAGTCACTTCACTTTCAGTAGCAGAGGTGTTTGATACATTTGACCCAATCCTCCATTAAAAAAATGACAGTATCTGCCTGATCAGGTGTCACTTTCAGCAAAATTTTATTTGCTAAGTCCCCCTGTATGTCTGAGGTCAATTAAGAGATCAGCCATGCACTTGGAGGATCCAAAATTCCGACATGTATTAGAGATCAAAGAAACTAAGGTATGGAGTTCAAGTCCCAGATTTCTTTTTTTACTAGTTACATGTGAACAGTTAATCTGGGAACATGTCCAGGGAGCTCCTACTGGCCCACATGGTGCCTATGGTTTTGGGACAGCAGTGGTGGCCTGCAGGGTCCCGAGTCATCAACCTCCTCACTAGTGCCTGTGTGGTGCTACCAGCCATGACCACTGCTCCTTGCAAATCCTCAACAGCCTTAGGCAATGAGCACAAAGAATGGACATCTCAGACACTTTATTAAGAGCCAGAAATCTCAGAGGAGAAGACTCTGTCATTACTAAACCTTCTGTTTCTGTCATCAGGAGTCCTCGTCTGCATCACCTTCATACCTAAGCTTCCAGCAGCCAGGCTGAGAGCATCATGGTTCCTTCCAAAGTAGTCAAACACTGTTTATCATTGTAGTTGCCCAGGACAGTACGTTTTATTTTATACACCAAAGGTAGATTCAGTTTGGCAATACCTTTTCTTTAAAAGTCAATCCCTCTGGTGCAGTAAAATACATTAGGTTTGATGTGTTTGGCTATGAAAAACTTTTCTTTTGCCAAGGCTACATTGTCTGAAGTCTCAAAGTAGGAGTTATCATGTTATTTGAGATGAAGGGCAGAGTAATTTGTGGTACTTGGGCATGACACACATAATTTTACACTTTATCTGTAGGTGTGATACTGGATTCTGCCAGAGCAGGCACCTGGTATCAATGTTCATTCTGGCATTAGTATAGCAAAACTCACAACTCCTGAGAAAAAACACATTTCTGTATTAAAAAGTGTTCAGAGATAAGCTAACATCAGAAATGTGTGACCTGCCCAGCAATTTGTGGGTGACAGGGAAAGGGAGGGAGGTATTCCTTAGGGTTTTTGTGGTTTTTTGCTTTTGGGGTGATAGTTGCAAAAGCAACTGCTATATATCTCTGTCTATGTCTTAACACTTGTTTAGAGAACTTTGCTCGTACTAACATTTTAATGCAGTGTTTATCCTAGAGCACATTAAATAAAACTTCATTTTGCTCTTGGGAGGTACTTTTCCTGTTATCTGCCTGCCATAGGTATTTGCTCCTGGCAAAGAGATCCTTCAAGAGAAGGAAGACTTTAATCACAATTTTAGTGGACTGAGAATTGCAACAGATTCCAAATAACTGGTGTTTCCATGAGCAGGCCAGGCACTGAGCATTAGGGGAGATTGTTATTTAAAACCAGTGCTGAGAAGGCCATTTCTAGCGTCAGTGTTAGGATGAGTCATTTGAAATCATTCCTGGAGCTACTGTAGAACAAGTTTATCAGATTCATACCCCTGATCAGGATTATTAACATGCAAGTGTGTGCTCCTCACAGAGATCCATTGAAGAGTCTGGTCCATTTTTCAAGCTGTATTTCCAGAAATTATATAATCCACTGTAGTCACAGCCACTAGTTTAAAGCTGGGTCACCTAGTGAAAAGTGCTAGACAACCTCACATTTCCACTGCAGGATATGAACCTTCTTATCCACACATTGGTATTTTTCAAACTGCATCTTTTATATAAAAACAAAAGTGTTATGTTGACCATAAATGGAGATGACTGATTTCACTGCAGGTCTCTATGTACAAACAACTATAAAAGATAGACAACAGATCTAGCAGGCCATGCTCAAAGTACTAACCATAGCAACATCATTTCACATCTTTGAATTTATAGAGACAGACCAGTGTAATGAGAGAATCAGTGATTCATTTCATCCACTAAATAAAAGAAGTATGTTCCAGCTGTCATGACTTGTCATTACAAAAGCACCTGTGCTTTGAACTAGATAATGAGTAACACTCTTGATTTTGCAACAGGTTTTTATACATTTTATACACTGTTCTTTCTTTCTTTTTTTTCTTTTTTTTTCCTAACTTTCTAGTTTTGTCTCTTGTTCTTCACCAAATCAGGAAGAATCTGTCAAACACTGAAATAGTGAATCTGATCTATCTCTATATTTCCACTGCCATAAACTACACTTTTAAAGATCAAAGCCAGCACCTCAGCAACTGATGTGTAAGTGTCATTTGGCATACAGAACGAAAGTTTGGAGCTTTTCTTTAAGTAGTGTCTTTAAAGCTATGTGTTGAGAAAGCCCTCTCTAATCCGCTCTAAAAATACCCAAAACCGAGCAATAATAAACCATATATGTGTCCTGTCGCCTTTTCCTGCAACTACTGCAACTGCAACAACAATTTCTAATGTAAAAGAAGCTATGAGAAAATCTGATACCCCATTTGACAAGTCAGAATGAAGCAATCCAATTTGGCTGCAAGGTTTTGAATCTCTGGACAAAATTTGCAACGTGGATTGAAAAATTCCACAACAGCAAAATGTCACTGAATATTTAAATAAATCTGAAAAAGTTATGCATGTCCACATACACTTGTATTGAGAGAGGCAGAAGAAACATGCTGTAATTGTTTGCAGATTCCTACAGATGTTTATGCTGGTTGAAACTCTACTTGGTATGTGATCAAAAGCAACTATATAAAGGAGTTTGCCTTCTTTATGAACATTCCTTCCATTAGCAGCAGCATTAGAAGACAGGCCAAAGAGAGGATTTCTGAATGGAAATCTTGTTGACAGTTGTGGTAATCCAGACTGCAGTTGGCCATTTTTCCATGTGGTTGTTGGGCTGGGATTTTTGTTTATGGTTCTCGTTGATCACATTTTCATGTTCTCTACAGTCTTTGACAGACAGCTTCAAAGTAGAAAAGCACAGCTGTAATCCAAAAATATGTTCATATCCTTGGTCACCATAATTTTCAACTGCTTTCAGGGATTATTATGCTATGCAGTTTACAAAGGGTACAAAAAAGCTATTATCAAATTCAGCTGTAACCTTCCAAACAACAGTACTCAACTGAATATCTGTAAAGCAGATATTTTGCAAAGCAAAATTTTGGCTTTGCAGATCAGTGTAATAATGGGAGAGTTCCTCAAAGAAGGCCTAGCACAATAAATAAAGCACGATGTTACAGTTAAATATGTTATGCAAAAGTAGCCTTACTCACATAACTTATCCCCATCTCAGAGATGTAAAGGTTAGAGTGAAAACATTAGATCATCTAGTCTGCCTCTTTAATTCAAACCATAGAATTTCATCCAGTTACTCCTGTATTGAAGTCAGCTGCTTAGGCTTGCCAAGGAAAATCTTCTGAAGAGATATCAAGACCTGATTTGCGAAGAAGTAGTAATTTTTGCCAGCCAAGTTATTTACCTATCATTTTTTCATTATTCCCTTTGATGAAACTGAATTTTGGTTGGTGAGTGCACTAGGGAAAGTCTGAGGGGAAAAAAAACAAAATTATTGCTCACAGCAATGGTAAATTAACCAACTTCATTCTACTCATTACATATGTCCAAAACAAAAATGCCAGAAATATTTTGCAAATACTCCTGTGACAGTTATAAAAGCAAGTGTTTTTCCCAAAAATTGATGGAGAAATAGTGAAAAAAATTAAAGTATCATAAACATCCATCCATCTACTCATCAATATCTGGGGATTCAGAAATTGCACCTCATATTTTACACTGATATATTAATTAAGATTGTTTCAAAATGGATGACTGGAGGGTGACAGGAAGGACATAGGGCTCTCTGTCCACATTTTCTCATGAAAAATAATCCACAGTATCATGGCTGTCTGAAAAGCAATAAAATACATATATGTGATTTATAGCTAAAGATCCCTATACAAATAAATGTATGATTCTTGTCATTCATACTGAAGCTTAAAAGCCTTTGGATCATACTTTGGGAGGGTTATTTAATTTTTATGTGGTTTTGATTGTTGCATTTCACCAGTTCTAGATGGTACACATGCACTGATACAGAGATTTGAATAACTGAAGGTCTTATAATGCCACCTGTTACAAGCAGGCTTGTATTAGTGTTGCAGAAAAAAGTCACGCACACATACACATGCACCTCAATGGTATTTGTGGTGGATGAATCTGCCGTGCTGATTCTGTACAGGTGCAGATGTCAGGTGCTCAGTTCAGAACTGACTTTCACCTAAACCCCTCATTCAATTTTTTTAAACCATTATGTCAACAGGTCTTGGCCCTTATAAACAAAACTTAGCATATCTGAATAAAGGACACTCTTTAACTCATCATTAAATAAAAAATCTACCCCAAATTATTTCCCTGGCCAATTTTATAATTCTAGGGACATATTTATTCTAAATCAGGCACCAAATTTTCTTTCTCTACTTTTCTTGTTAAGACTTTCCCTCTCTTTCAATTTGTGGAAGAGGAATATATAAGTTGCATACAGCCCTTCTCTTAATGCCTGACAAGAAAAGGTAGATCAAGCGTTCAGTTACACGTACAAAGATACAGCAATGATTCCAGAAGAAAACACATATCTTCAATGGTTAATAACTTCTTGGAAATTTACTGACACAGACGTTTGTAATAATCAATATTTCACAGAACAGCCAACAGTGAAATAAGCCACAGCTGTTACAGTCAGCCTCAGAAGTTCACATACATTGCAGACAAAGATCAGCAGAGAAGAGAGAGGTTTGCGTCTCCATTTTCTACCTAACACCTAATGCTGGATCTGACCTTGACATTCAGTCATTTTTTTTTCTTTAGTTCCTTTCAATGGTAGAATTATATTTTCCTTACAATGTAATATCAAAACAATTTCTACTAGGGATTCCATGAGGATTACAAAGATAAAGTAGAATCTAAAAGGCATTAAGTCTCACATCAACAATAGCTGTGCAAATAGGACATGACTGTCTTCTCTTGGGATGAGTAAAGGAAGACAGACACTGTATACACTTTCTCTTTCTTCAAATTCCAAACTCTTAGGTCATTAGTAAACAGGCTGATATTGCACCTCTGCCACAGTGGGTGAAGACTTACAGTCCATGTTTAGAAATGAATGTCCAGGAATATGGGGTTGATTTATATTTCTTTAAAGGCATATGATCTGAATTGAAGAGTGCAGATGTTAATGATAATAGAAATCAAGGAGTCTCTTCCTGGAAAGGATGAAAACTCTTGTCCTCACTAGCCCGTTGTTCTGGACAGCTTTGTTGATTCACAGTTTGTGCCATTCATCTAGCTAATTGATAGTTTTAACTATACTTGCAAGCAAGGGTTCTCACTGACAAATAACAAGCTAAACTGCTAACTAAAAATGGAGTGACGACATAGTATCTATGAATGGGTGCAACACATATGGTGAAAGTATGTTATAGCTAGAAATATCAGTAATCCATTCTACATGTATTGTTTTAAAAATGTGGTACAGAATGAATACATAGATGTATCAATGACCTATCTACCTATAGGTGCAACGTCAAGGACCAAGACCAAGTCAAAAATGGCATCTGACATTGGAAGTATTATCAAGTGTGTTCTCTTATGCCAGGAAAAATGAAAAAGGGGAGCGCCCTTGTATTCTGGAGTCATTCTGCTAAATCAGAACCTGAACCATGATGAAGAAATCCTCTGTGGCAGGTAATGGGGTTGTCAGGTCTCCAGGAAGAGCACACCACAGCTGAGGTTGTGCTATTGGCTTTATCAAAGGGTGTGCAATGAGTTAGATTTGTAGTGGGATCGAACACAGGACACAGGACTTCACACGGTCATCCTTCTCACACAAAGTTTGTCAGAAACACCTGTGTCTTGCTTTGCATGCTAGTCTTTTACTGACTGTTCATAGGTTGTCCATTTCAGCCTAAGATGTTTCACAGAAGTCCTGAATTACAGAAATCAGCCTGGTGAACTTAACATTGTGGAACACATTTCATAGAGTAGAATTCTAGCCTTAGCCTTTAAATCCTTGATTTAATTGTTACATGGTATAGTATGAGCGGACCAGCTTTTCAGATGTCATAAATTAAAGCAAGATTTAAACCAAATGGGAAACTGGCCCCAAGACTGGAAGCAATAAAAAACAGGGGGTCCTGCTCTAAGCTGGAACAGATAAGACCTGATGTGGTGTTGCCTTCTCCCACGCTGCCACTGTGCCCACCACAATACAGAGTGCATAGGAACTCTCTAGACCTGCATAAATTATTCAGTTGTTCTATATTTGGAGGATGGGAGGGTCTAAAACTGAGTTACCATTAGCATCCATAGTACTTGTAGTTTATGGAAGGACTGACAGCTGCAGGATCCTCTCTTCTGACACCTTGCTCACTCCAGAAAACCATGAAATTGGGGATGGATACTAGGCAGATGCTCAGAAATGGTTGTGGGAGCCACTCACTGGTAACTACTACCACCTCAGGGTCACAGCACTGTGTGAGGCTCCAATGCTCTTGTAAATGAAATTACAGCATGTTGGGCCCCCTCACCCCAACATGTTATAAAGATCAAATGGTTGCTAACTAGATCTAGATTAGATACAAAAAAAAAATTCTTCCCTGGGAGGGTGGTGAGGCACTGAAACCCCCTGTGGCTGCCCCATCCCTGGCAGTGTTCAAGGCCAGGCTGGATAGGGCTTTGAGCAACCTCATCTAGTGGGAGGTGTCCTTGTACATGATGGTGGTGGTTAGAGATGGGAGTGGACAGGAACTAGATGATCTTTAAGGTCACTTCCAACCCAAACAATTCTATGTTTCTATTTGGGTTGGGAGGTAGGGTGGCAGGATTCTTTTGGCACTTTCCATCCTCTACATGTAAATTGACTTTGAAAGCTGAGTCAACCCCAGGCATGTTCAATGCTATTTCAAACAAGAGATAAACTTGAATATTAAGTTGTGACCTTATGAAAGATGAATAAGAGAGGAAGATGAAGGGATGGAAGGCCAAGTGAGTGGGAGGCAAAAGAAAATTGTAAGGCTGGAAGATGTTTTAAAAAGTTTTCAGTGGAGAGCAAAGTTGAGTTAAATGCTCACTTGCTAAATGATCTGTTGTAAAAAGATGTCTTCAAATCCGTAACCTATGCTAGCTTCTCTGGAGCATCAACACATATGGCTGCCATACAGCCCGTTAACACCAATAGGCTGGCTTTCCAGTGTCTGGACTGACTGCTGGAGAAATCAGATGGCCCGATCCATATTACACTTCAGGCTGCAGTAACCCAGGGTGATGGGGTTGGCTGTCATGGTCTGCCTATGGAGCAATCTAGTCTGCATGGAATTTCAAGGGGTGTGGTGAAAATCACAAAAAATTCTATCTCTAATACTTTTATTTTGCTTTAAGGCAAATTGTTTGCAAAATCTTTCCTTTTGATTTCTGTTATCCAAATAATTCCAGCTTAAGTTGGAACTCAGCTATTAATCTGATAATGACATGGCTGAGACACATTCTCTGACGATTGATCTCAAATGACTTACAGGGCTTTACTTTACCTCATTGTCTACATTCCTTTCCAGCCTGGAGTTCTGTCAGCATTTAACACACATACAAAACCCCCTCGAATGTAAGTATTAAGTTGATTACTATGTACCTGGAAATATCCTTTAATTTTAATTTTGTTTTATTTTATTTTTAGCTTCAAAGCTTTCCCAGGAATGAACACCTGTCTTTCACAGCATTACAAAAAATAATCGGGTACCTCAGATGCTTTGTTGTGTCAAGTCCTCTAATAGGGACACTGTGAGTTTAAGTCACATTTTAATTAATGATCAAAGCAAAGGACACCTGTAAATTTTGGTTCAGTTTCTTCAGTTCTTTGATATCAGGTTTATCCATTAGAAAAGGACTCCTTTGATGCATATCCTGCTGACACAAGGTATCTTTCATGCCTAGATGCCATGGTGACTGGAGCCTTACAAATGCTGAAACTGAACAAGATGAAGAGAATGCTATGGTTTTGCCCCATCCCACATATCAGTTTAAATCTTACCTCTAAAGGCAGTAAAACTTACCATCCTGTACAGTCTTCTTTTACTCCCGTGATTCTAATTTCCATTGAAAACTGCAGCTACTTTAGAAGGTGTCATTCAGAGGTCTTGTTAGGGTCTGGACCTCAGAGTTAGTGACAGATTTGTGCAAGCCTTGTAGCCTGATCACTGTCCAAACCAACACCAAGGTGCTGCTGGGGAAGGAAGAGACAAGAAAATGTCAGCCCCTGAGACTACCTCCCCAGTTCCAATGCAAAAAACCAAGAAAATGGTGAGAAACCCCAGCACAAATCTGTATTCATTTCCAGGAGAACTGAAAAAATGGGCAAAGCAGTAGCTCAGCCACACACACTAGCCAGTTTAAGCAGTGCAAACAGTACGCGAGAGACAAACCCTGCATTACAGGGTTTGTGTAGTAGCACATCCTCCTGTGCTCTGGGGATTCTAAACCCCCTTTCAGGCTTTGCAAGGAGGGGAGGTGAACATTGACTGGTCCTGGATAAATAAAAAATAAAAAATAATAGAAATGTCACACAACTACACCTAAGAGACAAGTTTGAAAACTATTGATGATTTTTTCATAGGCCTTTCTTACCCAAAAAGGTGGCATGTGGCAAAGACATCAGCTGTGACATGCAGTAGTTGGGGCCAGATCATATCAGCAGTACAGATACCTGAATAAAGCCAAAGACAAATCTCTTCCTCAGAAAATACATAAATCCTGTATGTAAGAAGCCCTATAATTCCAAAAATGCCTAGCATTTTAGGTGCCTGAAGTTTGGAAAGCCATTTTGAATATGTCTAAACTCTCAGAGATTGTAAATTAATGATTTAAAATGCATATGTATCGGTTGTAATTATATGGATTCTTTGCTTAATTTTGCCTTTCCAAAAATTGGATACCTACTCTAAACAAGTCATCCAGGCTTCCTCTGCAGTCAAAAGTGAACAGGTACCTTTAGAGTGCAATGAGGAAATATTCATGTTCCAGAGGTGCCTTACTTTCTAGAGCTGGATCCAGTTTGTCTGCATTTAGCTCTCATCTATTTCTTTAAACTGAGATTCAAAGGAAAATATACTCCAAAAGTTGGTGAGTAAAATGTTTATTTTCCAGAAATGAGTGATTTTTGTTTGCTTTCCTACATGAAAACTAATGTATAAATTCTTACTAGAGAAAAGCTTTGACTAATAAGATAGCAAATCCATCAGTATAACTTCACACAAATTAAATCATGTTAAGGACAAAGATTGACAGAAATACTCCCACCACACCATACAGATCTTACAGATTGTTTCAAGGGATTCTGGAGGGCCAAAGCAAAATATTAAATTCTCAGAAAAAGCACTGTGAAATCAAACATAAAACTTCTGATTATATCAGTGTCAGAAAACCATCAAATCAGACCTGAAGCATTACAGGAACTTCTATGCTTTAGACATCACCTGCTTTGCTATATGTCTATCTTTGCTTGCAAGTGAAAGAAGGAACGTACTTTAAAAGGAGTAGAGGAGAGAAAAAGAGTAGAAATATCTCCCTATATGCCACATTTGGCAGAGGGGAAAACAACCTTGCAATATGTCTTTATAAACTATTTTCTGCATTCTCTTTCCTTAACTGCAAAATTGAACATCTTCCTGCCTAGACCCTCCGTCCTGCAGTATAAGAAGGCTTTGCAGTCATCAGTGGATTCACCTTCCCTCCATTCCCACTGGTGTAGGAAAGTACCATTATCCTTCTTTTACAGATGGAGAGCAGATTTAAGTATCTTCCCCAAAGTAACAAAAAAAGCCTGAAGTCAAGCCAGGAGTTGAGCACTGTTCTGTTACGTCATAAGCCAGTAACCGACTCACTAGACCATCCTTTCTATTCATCTTGCCCTAACCTGAATTGTATAGCCAGTAAATTGTGCCTGTTCTTTTGCCAGTGACTCCTTGCAATGTTTTGCATCATTATTGTCGCTGGTCCAACAGACAGCAGACAACACTTCGTAGATATCACTTCTTTTGGTGGCAGATCTGCACTTCTGACCAGAGCGGGCTTAATACCTAATATTAATCAGTTCAGGAATTTTTCCATGAAACTTTGGGAAAAAAATATTTGTTATAACCAAATTGTCCATGCTATCTTGACATGTTCAAGACAAGTTTTCTGCAAAGAAGTTTATGTACATTAAGAAGGAATTGCTTTTCAGAGAGATTGCTCAGTTCACAGGCTGCTGGTCAGGCACTCTCTCAGGGTGTGATAGACTTGGTTTATGCCCCTGCCCTGCTTTATAAAGAGAAAGTAGGTTTTACAGCCTTCACAAGCTACTGGCAGTTTTGGCATAAGGGTCTCTTGCTTCTGAGGAAAAATTCTGAGGTTTCAAGCTCATCAAAGGAAAGTCAGAAAATGTTTCTAAACCCCAGAAACTAATTACAGGATAGACAAAGTGGTAGCTAATAGGTCTCTCCTATCTCTGCCTCCACAATGAGGCAGGTTTAATCTAGATCTGCAAGGCATTTAGTCTCATGGGTTTAAATAGAGATCAAGAATGCTAGTTAAAGATATCCGTGCTGTCAGTTCAATTTATTCTCTGTTTTGCTGAAAAGCTCTGATCTTTCAATTGTCTGCACTGCATATAGTCTGCATATAGTTTGCTCCCAAGCTCCTGTCTGCAGTAACAACTAATTCTTTTGGCCAGAAACCCAGGCAAGGAAGAGCAATGACTTTGCTGTTTGCTGCAGGGTTGCACACTACCAGCAGTACAGATGCAGCTGTGTCAAGCTTCTCTCTCCCTGCACAGTGCAGAAGGAGCCAGTCCTACAGGAGCAGTAGTCCTACAGTCCTCATCTTGCACTTGGAGGTCACTGCCTCCGCAGCCTGCTGTAAAATCCCAAGTCCAGAGGGTGTCAAGCAGCTCTCCTGCTGTTTAGCTACCTAGCTTTTTGACTCTAACCCAAGGGAAAATAATAATAATTCAAGATTTCTCAGAGCACAGAAAAGGGGAAACCATGAAATTGTGGATGGACACCAGGCAGATGCTCAGCAATGGCAATGGAAGCCACTCACGGGTAACTACTACCACTTCAGGGTCGCAGTACAATGTGATACCCTATGAGGTCCCAGAGAACCCACTTTTTTGTGTAGACTTCAAAGGAACACAGATAAACCCAGTAACAGTACTTCTATCTGGAGGCATCAGAGTGACACTCAGAGGCAATGGCTCAGCTCCCTGCTCTGTTGCAGACACCATACATGACCTCTCCTATACACAATTGCCCCCGTTGAAAGAAGCAGAGGGAAGTGTGGAGAGGAACGAGGAGACCTGATTCAGGTTTTCTTCATGTGAATTGTTTTATATGAACTAGTTCTGACTTCCTCATGAAGCAACACAGACCTGAAAGACATGCAGTTTATCAGCCATGCCTCCAATAATGAAAGAGGTGGTGTTAATTGGAATAAAGTGATTTTGCAGAACATTAATACCCTCAGAAGACTTGTATCTGCCCTTCATTGACCTAGGTAGGAAAGCAGGGCTAAGCAGTATTGCAGTTAACCCAGAGAAAGCAGAGATATTCATATAATATGTAAGTCAGACCATAAAAATGGGTTTAGTTCAACTGCACTGGCAGAATAATGCAGTAATGAAAGTTGAGTTGCTGAAAATGTAGTTTAAATTTCTGACCTACATTGTCTTCAACAGCCAAAATATGGTAAATTTTATGACAAAATTGTTCACTGTCTCTTTTCCAACAAGGAAGTTAAATGCCAGTCTGTCTGTGTCATCTTGAACCATGAGGTGTTCACCCTACCATTGTGTCAACATCCTGCATGGAAAAGAATTGGGAAAATACTCACCAAGAACACAGTGTTGATTTAACAGCTGGAAATCAAGCACAGAACTACAGTAGCTGTGAGAGCAACAATACGTGCATTCTTCCAACTCCCTTAATACTGATTTCTGACATTACACCACAGATGTGATGCATCTGTCTTCCCTCATAGGAGATCCTACATGGCTGGATCTTCCCCCAGGTTTGCATGAAGAGCCTTAACAGACAGAAGAAGGTCCTGTCTTCCCCATACTATACTTGAGAAATCTTTGAAGCATCAGTGACATAGGTTTTAGGGGCCATGAGAGAAGAGAAGGATGGCTTGAGTCTTCTATCATATGTTTCAATGCACATCCCACTAACAACAACAGGCCATCAAATGTCAGCCATTCAGCTTTGAGCTTCTGAATGAAATGTTATTTATAAACATCCATGTCATTCCTACTATCAGAATAAAAAAAAGAAATCAGTTGACAAACTGCAAACAGGCAGTAACTTCTGTCTTTAAAAAAAAAAAAAAAAAAAACCAAACTAAAAAAAACGAAGTCCATTCCCAGATATCCAAAGTACAATAGATTCCTGAGATTCTTCCAGAAAGGCAAGTTACACAGTTACACAGTCCAGAATTGTTATACTACTGAGGATGACTGATATTCGGCCTATGTACTGTCTCAAAGATGTTCACTGAAGTCATTTCTGGAAAGAGTTCTGCCTGTGCCATAGCACAATGAACAACTGCAGTCCTGCAGCTCACACAGATATGAATGGACTGAAAGGCATCTCTCAGTACCACACACATACCTTTTGCACTCGTAGTGGAGTGCTGCTGTTTGCACACAGCTCCCTTCTTTGGGAGAAAGTACAGGTCTGCTATAACACGACATGCAGAGCTGTAGTTTTTTTCATGCCATGCTGGTCCTTTCCAGAGGGTTGGGAATCATATGCCAAAGCTTTCTATATTGATGAAGAAAATCTTTTTTACCTCTCCCCTTATTAAGATGCTGGGAGTATCTCCATATTACCCTTCTCATTATCCTCATTTTTACAGTCTTCCTTTATATCAAAATTCCAATTTGTCAACAACAAAATTGGGTATAGCTAAGGAGGCACGGATCCAGGAGAAACAGCTTTATCATACCTTCAGTACAAAAGTGTTACTGAAATATAGCACAGGCTCTGATCTGAAACTGTAAAGGTCAATCTTTAAATAACCAGGTCTTTTGGGATCTGTCCTATCCAGGAGCATTTTAGTTTTCACTGGGCTTTCTTGTTCAAATTCAGCTTTCTGGAAATAGTGCTGTGTCCAAGAGTACATCAGCGGGGCAGAGCTATTCTTAGAATAAAGAGTCAAAAACTGCTTGTCTCAATACTCCTCACATTGTCACCAAAACTGAGCACTGCAGCTGTGGATGCTGTTCCCATTGTGCAGTACTGTAGCACAGCTGGTGTTTCATTCTCTACGCCCTATGATTTAGTCTAACCACATTCAAGACAGGAGGAAGTAGTACAATTCCCATAGCCCTCCCACTCCCAAAACACATGAGTTGCCATCCGGCATCAAATACTTGAAACAGTGAAGGGAGCAGCTGACTGTCAATTTTCCTATAGCCCATGTAGTTTCTTGTTACCCCTGACTTGCATTCTGCCAGGTCCTGACAAAATCTGGGAATGGGATAAATCTCTGACACGTACGTACAAGAAGTGACAGGACAAAGAAGGTAGGGTAATGGCAGGAAGAAATATCCAAGTTCTCAAGTCATTGGAAGAAGTGGATGCAGCAAGCAAGCAGCTCTAGGGATCCTAGGTCATAGCGTGGAACAGCATGGTTTTCTGAAACTCACATTAGGACAGCAAGATGAGGAAGTCAAGGGTTTGCAATGTTTTGTTCTGGGAAAGGGGAAGAGGGGTTAATCTCCAGGCTCTGTGTCCTCTCACAGCATCACAGGTGTGCCTAAAAAGCAGGGGTGGCAAGCTAAGCACCACACAACACATGGATGAGCTATTATTCTTCTTGGGCAGATTGCAGACTTAATTGCCCAGAAAATCATCCAAAAACTCTCTGGACTGTTCACATCTTAAGGCCTAATGCTGAATGGTCCTTCTGTAGCTTCAACCTAAAGGTCATGCATGAAGTCAGCTCATCATGTTGGAAATGAGAAGGCTCTACCTGCCACATTTGTACCTTATTCCACTCCACAGCCTCTAGAACCCCAGACAAAAGGCAACAGAAAGTCAGTATTATTACAAAGCAGAATGCTTCTGTTTGTTGTTAATACTTTGTCCATAGTTTTTTTAAAATCTGTTAGTGTTTTAGATGAACTCAGAGCTAAGATACGTGCAAAACATATTTTCATTTGCAGAGTCACTTTAGTCACTTGGCTGACTCTTCTTCATATTCTGTGAATATGAAGATAACCCCAGAAGATTTGTTATTTTTATTGTTGCTACATTAAGAAAAGAAAAATAAAAAAACAAACACATCAGAAATATACTGTGCAAAATTGTAGGTGTTTTCTTGACCTTCATTCAAAGTCTAAGACTTACTCAGCAGTTCTCATTGCTATTAAACCAGCAAAACCTAAAGCTCTGCATCATTTTCAAAGAAATTCATCAAAAAGCTTCATGTTTTTAAAGTCACAAAAATAGTCACAATTGTTAGCAGGCTTCCCCTAGGTCTGCAAGGACAATGAAAATATAACCATTCATATAGCCATATTAATTACAGCAGAAAATAAGTAACAAGGAAAGAGACAGCTTACTCAAGGCTGTAGGCAAAGGTGAGAACTACCCCTTTGTTCCCTGACTCCCAGGTTGATGTGCTAACCACTGAACTTCACTTTTTCAAAAAGCTATAGCTTTAAATTCTCTGTGTGCTTTAAAAGTACACAAAACTCGCATAAAATCATAAAGAATAAAGCAAATGTCAAGGTTTCAAGAAATGTGCCTCAGAGCATTTTTATTATCTCAGAAGGGAAGCATTCTGGATGTCAAACAAGTGAGTTTTCTGTTGCCATTGAATTTATATTTGACCATGTCTGAAACAGAGTGCTTTTGCTGTGGTTACAAACCTGAAAGTATTTCAGCGGCCTGCAGTAAACTGCAAATAGTCCCTCAGTTCTACAGCATAACACTGCAATATGACATTGACAAATGTTAAACCAAAGCAGGGCTTAAAAACTACACTTTATAAACCAGCTCTCAGATCTCCTAGTACTGGCATTTCAATAGTAAAAACACATAATCAAACACAGGGGGTCAACACACTCGTGAGGAGCCTGATGCTTTCCCATGGCGGTAGCATGAAATTCCCCTTTCCTCCCATCCATTCAGGATTTCTTAGCCACAGTCACAAGCCACTCACTTAGCTGTGTGCCAGAACTGTGCAGCTGCAAAAGCAAGTGGAAAGCTCAACCAAGTAGCTCTTCACAAGGGCATTTAGACATATAGTATTTTAGACTCGTGAGTGTGGTCTTTTAGACCAGACAAAACACAGAGGCAGCCTTTGCATACTGTGGCCAGCAGCATACCCTGAATGTTTCCTAGTACAGGAGATGATGAAAAGTAAAGCACTGCAAATGTCATCAATTCATCATGACTCGTTTCTGATCATGATAGTTTATATTTGTTAATGTTCAGTATGGAGCATAACTGAGGCCTGAAAAAGATCAGAGCTTCATTATGCCTTGTTATTCAGACAGACACACACAAACAAAAGAAGAAGAAAGTGGAAAAATCATGCATTCTTTTTCTATGCCTATAACTGTCAGCCTAAGATCTTATTTTAGTAACATGCAAGGGAAGCAGCTTTATGGTGGAATTTCCAGAGTTTATGAATGGGACTGTATGATGTGGTTGCTTGCTATACCCAGCAAGTTGGAAGGACCTTTCCGGTTCCACATTTCCTTTGCACCCAAGTCAGTTCAGCATAGTCACAGTCCCCATTCCTCTCCTCCTTCACCTTCACATGATGTCTGGTCTCTTTAGGAACTTCCTATATTCCTTACTTCTCCTTCCTACTTGAACTCACAGTGAATTGCTCTCCCATACACTTTTCTGTGTATGTTAGGCAGTCACAGACACTGAGAACAGATTTATTTGAGGCAGTTACAATTCTGCAGAAGAAATCCAATTCTCAACAAATAATCTGTGACGATGCTATGCTGCACATGACACAGGACCAAAGAGTCTTATACCATAATATGGAAAGAAGTTTGTCTCCCTATGATAACTATCTTCATACGTGCTTACTTCCATGGATAGACTGGTTTTGAGTGTAGAATTGCAAGCTGGGTGAAAGAGGAGTAATTAAGATTTCTGGACTTTATAAGACTTAAAAAGGATTTTTATTAATCCCAGTTTGTTCTTCTAATGTTAGTGAAGCACATCTGAATGTGCGAACTTGAACATGATCTATCTCCTTTCCTATAATTACCTTGAACCAGAAGACTTAACTGCAACATGGTGCAGAATGTGGGCAGAGGACAGCACCTCCAAATAAGGCTTCCTGTTAAATTCCCTAAATCCTCTTCTAGACAGTTAAATAAAATAGCTCTTTCTAGAGGTGCCAATTCCTGCATATTCAAAGACAATAAACAATCAACTGATTTTTTTTTTTTTTGGAGAGACAATTTTAAACTTCATGTGAATGTTGACTTTATCCTCTCTAATGAGTTAGCGTCAAAACAATCTTTCTCATAGAAACACTGCTGAATCATTGACTTCACAGAACATTTAAGTCTTCTGACAGGAACATAACATGGCTCCCTAAAATTATTTGGTTAAAACAAGCCAAGTGATAATAGATACCACAAAATTTCCAATTCTTATTATGATTCATGATCCCCATCTTTTCTTTTTTTCCCATTAGGAAGCCAAAGGATGAGAAAGCCAAGATATTATTTGTATGATATAAGTGAGTCTATTAGATCAGCAGCCAGAATATCCTGCTGCAGATGTACTGCCTGTTGCTGACACAAATAGTATGTTGACCTGTGCTTCAAGTATAGGATTTATTGAAAACCTGTCAGGTAGTTTTGCCAAAGTCTGAGCAAATCATATGCTTGGGGTACTGAACTCCCAACAGGTAACCTGCGGGATTGCTTAACTTTCTCCAAAACGAAACATCTGTATCTTAACTCATATCATCTCACATGGTAAGCAGTACATTGTTTTGCAAGTTCAGTGTGACAGTGCATAACAGAATTGAAGCAGTGGGGTATGTATTTTGAGACCTTTCCCAGTGAGCTCACAAGCATATTTTAAAATGAAGAAGTGACATCATTTAACTTTCAGGTCAGCAACCTATTTCTTTTAGCTTCTGCAGCAAATAGTCTTTGTCTTTCTTCTCTTTAGATTCAGCATGTGGACAATACTCAAGAAATGTGTATAGTTCCTACTGCCACACATATGTTTGATGCTTCATACATAAATATGATGCTTACGAGCACATCCATGGAACACTATCTCCACCTCTATTTCTCAAGCTTTTAATCTTCACATGGTCAAGTAAAGATTATTGCTGAATTCTGTAATGTGAGGCTCAGCATATCCAGGGCATTTTTGAAGTGCTCAACAGTTTGTATAATGTATTTCTTGCATCTTATTAGAAAAGAAGATATATTTGTTGAAATTATGTGTTTCACCATTGGAAACCTATAAAAACAGACACGCTTATGTATGCTGCAATTTTATATTGTGATATCTCATTTTCATATGATTTTACATATATCCATACATACATATACATGTATGCACATGTAAAAAAATACATAGATCTGTATAAAACCGGGTAACTCAAGGTTGAGTCCAGACTGAAGACCCTTAAAAGATAACTTGCTTTTACCAGAAACATCTCTATTTGCCCTTTATTCTGCCTTGCTTGTAACACATACATAGGTATGTGTATTAAGATGTATTTTTATATAAGCATATGCATATTCATACACATTTATACGCAGAATATAAGGGTTAATGTTACATATTATACACGCTTTTTAAATCCTCAGTCTGTGACACATGCAAGTCTCTTTGCATGAGCACAGTCTTCTTTGTAAGCCATGTTAAACTTTGTCCTTTCCTCTAGAAAATAGAAGAGTTCACATAAGCTATGTAAACAAAGCATGGCACTAACATGACCTGTTAACATAATGTCACACTTATCTGATGTCACTATCCATCTACTTCTGTGTTTAATCTATCAGGTCTCCAGGATAGAGTGTGTCAGGATGTCCCGTGCCAAGTGCTGTGTGCAGTAAGTCTCTGTGCCATCCTGTTTTTGGCAGGTACTGTGATACGCAGGAGCACTGTCTTCATTTTCTGCCAAGTGCCTACATGGGAGACATGGGATGGCATTCACTCCTATGCCTGTTACTCCCTAGAGACAGTCCTGAACTGTTAACATACACAAAAGATTAAGTTTCACATCACAGTTTTCTTTTTCTAGGATAGGTTGCTGTAATACATTTCTTAGTAGCATGAGGTTAGCCTGTATCACTCCTCAATGACTCGTATTTGGCAAATCCCGTACATTATCATTGGACCTTGCTCTGAGTAGCCCAAGATACTGACCGTGTTGATGGGAGGGTAAGGGAGGGCTTTTATTTGTGGTGTTGAGGAGAAGGGATGCTATCCAAGAGAGAGGGCAAGTTTCCTGAACCAGCAAGCTGACAACTGCTTTGGCAACACTGTCACTTGTTACATTGTCAAATGCCAGTGCAGGCTTTCCCAAGTAGGCAAGTGGGAACATCTTCTTCTGATCCTTGCTATTACACTGGATAACTCTCAGGTCTTCTTCCCCCCCACCCTAAAACTGTCAATAACATGTTCAAACACAACGATATAAACTGAAGTGTCAGGATACTTTAGGGTCAATTTATCCCTGTAATACATGCTGAAAATATTTCTTCTGCCTTTTGTTATTAGAAAGGTTCAATATTTTAATACATTCGTTCAAAAGACTACATATCAGGCTGCAGATTGTAAAGCTTTTTAATGCTTTTTACTCCCAATTCTGTATAAAACAATAGGTAATGTCTCCCTATTTAAGAGCAGACTTGTTTCTTTGTTTTACACTGCATTAATATATGCAATTCTGAGAGACAGTCATGGTCACCAAGGTCAGCTTTATTTCATCGCAGGATTTCCTGCATTTCTCATTAGATTTAAAATAGCTTGCAGTACCACACACCATGATTTCCATTGAAAATACTGGCTCACAGCCTATGCACAAAGTATTTTTTTCCAGTGATGGGTGGATCAACTGTTCTCCTTAAAAAAAAAGGTAGCTGGCACCACTGCTAAAAGAAAAATGCTTAAGAGCAAGAAGAAAATTGAAATGGAAGAAAAGAGGAAAGTAAAGGAAGGAGGGAAGGATACAGCTAGCTCTGATACAGCTTGCTCATAGGTCTCAGCTGAGGACTATCACTGTCTCTGGACTGCATCGCAGGTCGTGAAGCACTCCAGCTATGTTTGCACAACAGGAGCCCATCTTGCTCTGCTGCTGACACCCGGCATCCTGAGAGGAGGCAGAAGAGCTCATGCTGCGCTGACCCAGCCATGACTCTGATCTTCCCACTTCAAAGGAGGAAGACTCCTGCAGAAGCCAGTCCGGGATTCCTAAACTATTTTTCACACAACAGATGAGAAGCATTTGATAAACCAGAACGTATAGTATAATTAGGCCTCAAACAGCATATGCTAATTACAAACACAGAGTTATGCACATTTCTAATGAGGGTGCTGGAGAGGGGGATAGGGAGACAAACTCCAGTGAACACAGACGATCCACAGCAGCCATAGCCAAGGCCCAGAGGAGCTGTCCTGGAGATGTTATATTGCAGGGGAAAGGATACTGAGGAGAAACAGGACAACTGAGCTGTTCAAAACTAATTTTGCAGTGTTTAGGCATCACTGCCACCAGGGAAGGCAAGGGGGAAGGTGACCCAGAATGTCAAGCAACACAAGCTGCACGGGGCACAGCTCTCTCTACAGTCTCACAATTTCATATGCAGAAGGTGGCAGAAGGGCTTGCAGTTGAGGACACAGGCAAGGCACCTTCAGGGCAGCCTTTGTCAACAGATAACGTGGTCTGCTGGGGCACGCTGTAGGTTTGCTAGTCAAATCACAGAGCTTGTTAGCCCTGGGAATCAAAGTCTGGGGCATGCAAAGTGCCCATAGCATGCTCCAACACAGCACAAGATAGGTGTTTTCAGGGTATTTCAAATCCTCCAGTTCTGGTACTGGCCACAACATGATGGCTTTCACTGTGGCTTTACAGTATGTGTCGAATAGCACTGAATAACAGCCCAGGTGGAGGCCTTTTCTTCCAACCCTTCACCACTTTCAGATCCAAAACTAAAACTGATGCTTCAGTTTGTGCTCAGCCTTACTCTCTTCCTTTGCCTTACTCAATAGCCTGCTTTTCTGAAGGTCCATTTGCAACCAATCCTGAGGCCAGTCAGGTGATATCTTGCCCTAGCCAAGACATAAATCCTATGTGTGAATGTGTGGGTGTTGTTACCTCCTCTTATGACCCTCAGAAGTGGGTTTAACCACATGATGTGAGGAAGGAAACAGGAAAACCCACAGAGAAGACAGAGATCAAAGTTAGTGGTAGGATTACCAGATTTTACAGTGACTGTATAGTTGTGGAATATACAGGGAAATTAATAACCTGTATATTTTAATACAGGACACAGAATTTGAGACTATAATACAGGAAATCCCATATTACATGGCATGTCTGGCAACCATAATGCTATTCTAGGAAAAGCAAATTTTATGCTTGAGTGTACCACAGAATTCTTCTGTGATGCCGAGTAAGTCACTCTGAGCAGATTTTCTCTCGTCCTGTGTTCCTCGATTTTGCATCCTTCCCATTCCCCTCAGCTTGCCTCCATCTCTTCATTGCTAGGGCAGCAGAAGGAAGAACAGCAGGAGTGAAGGATATCAGACCTTTCTATTAGATGCTGTGCCATAGCTGCACGTGGTAACAGGAGGAGGAATTACAGGGAAAGTCATGCTCGTCTCCTGTAGCCTTGGGACAGAGGATGCCCAGTGCAGATGGCATCTTCAGAAGCCTAAGCACCAATTTCTGCCAGGTCACTGCTGAGCAAGTAAGAACTAAGGTTTCAAGAAAGACATACCTTGGCCAAATCTGGGCACTTCTTTACAGATAGGAAGTAAAATGCACACCATTTGTGATTAAATTTCCAAAAGACCTCAGGCTAGGGTCCATACCCTACATGGAAAATGGAAGTGTGCTCAGGCCATTTGACGTAAGTAGCTGAAAAATGGAGTCTTGAAGTGGAAAACTTTGTACCAAAGAACTTTTTACTTGCCTTGATCATAATAATTATGTTACAGTAGAGGCTTTATACAGTACTTATTATTTGTATTTAAGGTTGTGGTCGATTTTTAAGCACCATTAGACTGAATTTAGAGGGGGGAAAAAAGCATTTGTATGAACCAGTGAAGAAATTTACACAAGATCCCAAGTGAGGTTGATGGCAAAACCAGACACAGAAATGATAAGTGAAATCCTGACTTAGGAAAGTAGAAAGAAATTTTGCTACTGCTTTCCACAGAACCAACCTTTCTATATATGGTAATGCATTAATAGCATTAATCAGATTCATTTTGCCCATCCATGAAAGCAGCTGATTCTCACATGAAATTCAAAGGCTTTTTTAGCAGTATTCTTCAGTTTAGGACAGGTTGGGATAAATAATGGTTTTGTTTAACTGAAATGTCAAAGGATATTTTATTTAAGCATGTGTAATTACTCAAACTGGAATTCAGCCAGGTCACTGCAGTTAGTGTCCCTCTGTCATTATTCAAAGACATTTCTCCCTGTTGAATACTGGGTCTGACAACTCCAAATCAGAGGAACTAATTAAACCATTAAGAAAATATAAACCAAAACCTTAAAAACTAGATTTTCCTGATCTTCCTTTTAAAAAGGGAACCTGACATCTTTTCAATGCATTCAAATGTGGATTTTTTGCATTTAGAGGGATAATATTCTTTTTCTTAATTGAATTTGTATAAGGTTCTAAAAGAAATGTCCTGTGCATAGAAAGCCCATATGGCATGATTACTTTGACATGGAACCAGATGATCTTTCTGGTTTGATCTTTACCTTCTCTTGAGCCTGTTAAATAACTGTTAAGCTCTATTTCTAGCTATTTTAAAGTCTGTACTCTTTCAGAAGCTATTTCTCACAATCAGGGAAAAAAAAAAAAGGCTAATAATATCTCATGATGGGCAGGTAGTGAAATACCTCTTTCTTCCACTCATGGAACTTGTGTACCTTCAAAATACTTGGCAAATGCCTGGTAACCGATTCTGTCTAATATCTCAGTGCTCATTCATGTATGTGATACAGATGCAAAACAAAACATTAAAATATATAGCCAAGACTGCTGCAAGATGCCCTTTCTAGACCACACAAGACCTTTGTGATCTCTCCTACTGCTGCCACAGAGCCAGAAAGCTGAGACTGGCCCCTGCCCGTGTGGGAAGACAGAGGGATCAGTGCAGAGCTCTGGCAAGTGCCATACTCAAATACTTGATTTTCTGCAATCTCCTCCCAGTGCCAGGGAGCTGCCCAGGGAGAGGGGGCTGTTGGCACAAGGCTGTGCTTCAGCAGCATGACTTCAGCATAACAACTGCAGAGAGGTTTTGCTAGCCAGGAATCATTAGAGTGGCCCAAGGACAGGGGTGCCCTGAGTCACCTCCTATCCAAACTTACAGTCCATGCAGTTTGCCAGGTGCCCTAAATCTGTGAAAGCAGCAGTATCCTATGGCCTTAATCACCAGGAAATCCTGCAGATATCATAAATGACTTCAGAGGAGCAATATTAGCACATTAAATAAAGAAAGGCTAAATGAAGTAATACTAACACTCATGACTCTAAGATTGCTTAAATAAGCTTGCAAAATACTCTATTTTTAAAGGCATTAAAGTGAAATTAGATGAACTTTCTCCATTTTAAAATCCTGATGTATGCTGTGCCTGAAGATCTGGAAATGTATTGCTCAAACAGGAACCTGATTTATTATTTGATGTTACGTGCAAGGAACATGAGAAGTCTAGATTAGCACTTTGAGGGTTAAAGAAAAGATCACAGTATGAAAAAAGAATAAATATTTGGAGTGGCAAATTTACAGGAGTCTTATGCTTGTCTCTCATATTTCTTGATACAGCTACAGATTATATGTAAAAAAATAATAATCCTGGTACAACATCAATACCAAAATACCAAAAGCCCTTTGTGGGTCCATGGAGATAATCTCCTTGACTGAACTTATTACAAGCAGGACATTCATTCAGGAAAGACATAATTGGCACACAATGATCAAACATTATAAAGCTATTTGCAGTAAAAAAACCCTCCATATACAAACTATGGGAAGATTATGTAAATAATTTATTTTAAGATGAGTCAGCTAATGTTACGGCTAAGATCAATGGGGCAAATAAGATTCTAAAAAGGCAAGATGACTAGAGTCACAAGGGAAATAGTATATTCCTTTTTATATGTATAAAATTAACAGTAAAGTTTAGCCATAATTGAGCTAATCATTATAATAATACAGTAGATTTGGCAAATAACATGTCATATTTTGAAATGCTAAAGAAACTATGCCACACTGCCTCTTATTATCCAAAGATCATAGATTTGTTCAGGTTGGAGGGGAATTCAGAAGGTGTCTAGTCCAGCCTTCCACTCAAAGAAAGGTTGAGTTCAGACCAGGCTTTGTCAGCCTTCTGGAAACCTCCAAAGGTGAGATTTCTCAATCTCATGAGGCAGCCCTCTTCCAAAGACTGGCTCTCCTTATGGTGTTTCTTTTTCCCCCTCATATCTAGACACCTCACCACCCTGCTTCCAATTCAATTGCAATTCAACAAATCTCTTCCTTCTTCTCTACATATCACTGTGAAGAGCTCAGCTTTGTCCAGTCACTGACCTTTCTATAGGCACTGAGGGAAGCTCACTCTCCTCCAGGCTGAACAAGCCCAGTGTCCCCAGACTCTTCTGAGAGGGCAAGTGCCAAGATCCAAACAGGTAGAAAGAACCACATCCCAGCTACAATCCTAAGTGCCTTTTCTTCTGTCCCTGTGTCTTCAGGATCCAAGACTACTTCTTTATGGAACAAATGCCTTACACACCTCTGCGTACATATATAGTCCCGGAGGCTTTTAATTTTGCTATAAAATAATAAAATATTTAAGATACTTAATCATACAGTTCCTATCAAAACTAATTGTGTCACTACTTTACCTGTCTTGCCAACTTCATAAACAGCATGTCAGTGCTACATGGGATACAAGATGTCAAAAGATCATGCGGTTTCTCTTACCTACTTCCAGCTACAACGTGTGATCTATATGTAAATGAACATTAATTTTAAATGTTGGAAGCAATCTCTATGTGACACATCTATTTTCCCTTTTCAGTCAAACTGCCTCCTGCAGACAGTAGGATGTGCACTTATCGATCTTACTCAATGTCGCGGTTTAAGCCCAGCTGGTAACTTGGAACCATGTAGCTGCTCGCTCACTCCTCCTCCTTCTTCCTCCCCCCGCTCCCGCAGGGGTGGGGAGGAGAATCGGAGGAATGTAACTCCCACGGATTGAGATAACAGCACTCCAGTAACTAAGGTATAATACAAACCACTGCCGCTACCAATAATAATGATAAGGGAAATAACAAGGGAAAAGGACACAACCGCTCACCACCCGCCAACCGATACCCAGCCCGACCCGAGCAGCGATCTGGGCCTTCAGGGTAACTCCCCCCAGTTTATATACTGGAAGAATGGCAGACTGCCCTGGGCCCTGCTCGCTCCACAGTACTGGGCATGACGTGCTGTGGTATGGGAATACATCTTTGGCCAGTTTGGGTCAGGTGTCCTGTCTCTGCTTTCTCCCAGCTTCCCCTCCTCCCTGGCAGAGCATGAGACTGAGAAAGTCCTTGGTTGGAGTAAACATTACTTAGCAACAACTAAAAACACTGGTGTTATCAGTGCTGTTCCCAGACTGAAAGTCAAAAACACAGCACTGTCTACAAGGTGTTTTGGACACAGATTTTTTTCTCATCCTTATGCAAAGTGAAATCTCATCATAGTTTATGATCTGTGATTTACAAGTTTGAATTGAATTACGATCAATCTCAACATATCATTTCTGATGCAGTCTAGGTACTCTGATTCATTTAAGTCCCCACTGACACAAGACCGAAGTATGTAATCACTCATTACCTATGCCATTGCCCTGTTGATGGATTGCTATGAAAGGAGTTGGGTCCCAAGATGCCCTCTCTATCAGGGCACCATGGAGGCTGGAACTCCCTGAGGGCCGGGAGTGTGGGGGTTCCCTGGGCTGACAGGGCCTGGCAGCCAGAACCTGTGCCACCATCCCAGACAGGAGCAGTGCAGATGGAGGATAGCCTAGGGGCTGACATGGGGTCTTGATGTGTGGGCAGGTGGGGGAACTTATAGGGGGACCAGGTAGGACCATCAGACCTAAAGGTACCCTGTGGGCCCTGACACTGTAATACCATCAGAAAAGCTTGTCTATGGTTCAGCTGCTTGGTTTTTTTCTCTTTTAATGAACATCTCTAAGGATCACAGGAATGATGAAAGTCCAATTGTGCTGCCCAAAGGCACACTGTAACTAATAAACTGTTGTGGTGTCTGACACTGTAGCTGTGCATGGCTTTCACATGGCTGATGCTGATTTCTCAAACTTTACCTACCCTGTTTTTTGGCTGCTTTGGTCCCTCAACTACATCTCCCATGGCTGGCACTGGACTTCCTTTACTGACTCCTGAAAGAATAGCCCCTTCCATAGATTTTACTTTGCCATTTCTTCCTCACGTCATACCTATAAGGATATATGATTTGTTTCTTTCTTATCTTTTGCACATTTCACAGAAGGAGCCTAGCTGTTGGAGTAGGACATTGGTGGCCACCTGACCTGCTCCCTGCAGGTGTACCAGAAGCACAATGCAGTTCCCAGAAGCACCATCATTAGGCTGGACTTTTCTTCAATTTGTTGGGTACAGAATATGTGCAGAGAGAAGAAGGAAATCATAAATACAGGGTTTTTTACCCTCCAGAGAACCAGACTGCAGAATGTCTCCTATGTCATGATGCCTCAGATGTGATACAGCAGATCTAAGATCCACTCAACCATCTTGATTTAAAGCAAACCCACAAGGGGTAGAGTAATTTCCAATCTAGCTCTTTACTCAGAAGGCAAGTCAAAAGACTAATAGATTCATCAAGAAAATTATTATTCCATAGACCAGAGCTGCTCTGTACTTGGTTTACTCCTTTTTAAGATGTTAAAAGTCAAATAAAACTAAATTAATACAAGCAGAATGGAAGAAAGTTAAAGTCCCAACGATATTTAACTCCACTGTCCATAATGACTGGATACATGCTTCTGAATGACCATAAGATACAATAGTTAATCATTGGAGTAAAACATGAGAATATGACTTAACATCAAAATAAAGGAAGCAGAATGGAATGTTCTATGGAAGAATGCAGTAAAAATATCTGAATAACATCAGAATAAAAAAATACTGGGCCTGCTCTCATACACTGATGTGAAGCAGGAATATGTCTGTCAGGACAGTGGTAATTATTAACAGACCAATACAGGTTTTGAATGAATAGAACTGGGCTGTTATTAAGTGCATGGGGTTCACCCGTCCCTCAGCATTAGAAAAATCAGATAATGGAACTGGCAAAAACTGGTGTTGTGTGAGCTGGAAATGGACAGGAAGAGTTTGAACGTTACAAAATTATACAGTTCCTATTAAACTTTTGATGAGAAATGGTAATTTTGGTCTGGCAAGTTCCTCAGGATAGTGTTATATACTCAAAACCACAAATGGTTTTATCTATGTCCCAGTTTGCCCTAATCCGTAGTTTGGTGGATAATTACATGTATGAGTGGTCTTTTAGTTTAATTTTTATGTAATCTGTACCACTTTAACCCATAATAAGTACATGTTATAGTTCTGACAGAGTGATCTTTCAAATTAAAAACTCTTCAGTCTCCATGTATCTATACTCCTGTCATGGGACAACTCCTGAGTTTCATCACAGTAGTCCCGGAGAAGTTCAGGTTCCCACAGTGGATTCCCACTGAAGTTCAAGTTGATTTTACGGTTTTTGATCCAAAATCTTCCCTGCTAACCAGCTGTACAAAAACAACAGATCATGCAGAATTTCAGAGCTCAGGATTTGAACATTACTGCATGGAAATCTGTCCTTTTTTCTTGCTTCCACTGAAACTTATCTTCCTCCCAATGTCACTGGGGTGAAATCTTGTAGCTGACAAGAGAAACATGGATTAGGTCAGTATTCTGATACTACTGTCTGTGCACCACATAATAAACTATCTGAGTGAGAAGACTCTTAGATCCTCTAGACATGTTACATTTCATCTGGTCTTCAACCAGTTACCCCTCTGTTGAGTTTAATATTTTGACTAATGTTTATCTCTCAGAAAAGCAGCCAATTCAAACCCACTTAGCCTGGTTTTGTTCACTCCCCAGCTGAGGGTCCTTGCCTTCTCTCCATCAAAAAGCAGACAGTATTTTCCCCCTTTCAGGGTGCTAACACACAGACATTGGGGTATCTCACAACATCTATTTTGTCAAATACTTTGGCTTTCATTCTTTCACCAACAGGCCCTTTCCCATGTTGATCCAGCCTCTGTGGTCTCACCTTTTTCAATGTAGACATGCCAAGGTGTTGCACATATTACAATTAACAATAATTAATCAGCTAACATGTAGAGAAATAAAGTCATTTTCTCTTTCCTACTTAATCATCACTCTGCTAGTCATACAGGGGAAACTCATACTATGCCATGCTAAAGCTTGTTTTCAGCTATTTTACCCATCTGGCCCAGAAATCTTTGCCAGGGTGGCAGATTATCAGACTACAGTCTTCTTCCTTCAGGTAGTACCTGCTGTCTTTATTCCTCTGCTCTCAACCATATCAAAACACTTTTTCTGACTGAATTTACTAGTGGATTCAAGCCAGTCTATGTCTGCAATCTACAGTCTGCAAGACATCTTTGTCTCATTTGTAAAATTAAGCAGGGTTTCAGAGCCCTGATTAATGTCCGTTGTGTTACTGAAAGGTTAACAGATTTTAAAGCAACAACAAGATGACCATGTCAGGATGGTTGGAAATAAATGATCTTAAGGTTCTTTCCAACCTTAACTATTCTATGATTCTATGACTGATGTCCTCAATAAAAACACAGGCCATGAAATCTCACACAGTGATTCCTGCACTGGACTACAACTATTTTAGAAATATAATCCCAGTTTAAAACTTTTGTTGATGGAGCATCTGCCATATCCTTTGTTGAGCTGTTCCAAAAGGATCATGCTGTTAGGATCATATTTTGTTAGACTCATGCAAAAAGCATGTGGCTGACCACTATTTTGAATTTGTCTAACTTCATCTCTGAGCTGTTTGTCATAATTCTATGCTCATTGTGCGCTCTTACATTTTGCTTTAGAAATACAACGTAATTCTTGCTCAGAGATGATGGTATTAAGTGCCATAGATGAACACAAAATAGAGAGAGTGGATATAGTGCACTGTAATATAACTATTGTTGATAGAAACATTGCTGAAGGAAAACAATTTTCATATATATACTTATCATTACATAAAACCATAGGGCTAGGAAAAAGCCATTTTTTGTCTCACATTTAGACCAAAGTTCTGTAGCTCAATTTGCAGAAAACAGGATGTTTGTTTATAACAGTAAGGAAAAAAATTTTATTTTTTTTTCCAAGCTGCATATAGCGGTACTTGCTTTTTAGGGTATTTTCAAATGAAAAGATATAAACGCATGTTTCTTAGTTTAGTGATTCAGTGTCAAGCCAAGGGAGCCATCAGTTACTGTGGAAATATTCCTGCACAACAAAAGTAAATGGATGTTTTCACTTTGATTTACATGTATGCAGGATCAGACTTTTTGTATAAAATATTTCTGTCTCAGATCAACCAAGAAAAGAAAGATCTGAAATTAGAGGCTGGAAACCTAACCATTCTGGCACACTGACATCAATACATCAACTAGAAAGAAATGCTATACCAGCTTATTGGAAAAAACTATCAACTAAAGCCTGATGCAAGATGCATTCATTTAAATTCATTGTTTAAACAAATGCTTAGTTTGGAAGGCTCTGATAGGATTTCACCATATACAAAAGAGTCACTTAAAACCCAGTTTGGAATAAAGTTCTGACTCAGAACAAAAATTTTAAAGAAGAGTCTTTGCTCCAAAAATAGTTTAAGAGTTGCCCTGTCGTGACCATGGCAATCAGAAAGATAAGAGGAGATTTCAAACTATTACTCTTAAAGATATAAATGTTTAGTTAAACCACAAGCTACGATAAATATGGACTGAAACATGTGACAGACATCATAAAAAGAGCTTTGGAAAGATTTCACAGGCATGCCCCCCACCAGACTCAAAGCAATCTTCTTCTCTGGCTGTACTTATCTTGCGAGTCTCCCCACACATACAAATACACCCACCCCCCAGTGAGATTCTTGGAAAGCCGGTATATGGAATATTTCTAGGCCTTGTTTTCTTCCTGCATTGTTGACAAGAAAGAAGCTATTTATGGAAGGAAGTTTTTCCCCATGGAAGAGGGAGCTGCAGAGTTCAATATATATGCAGCAGAAGGAAGCTCTGGTAGGCTGTGGACAGCCAGCTCAGGAGTCCAGGCTGCAGAGGGTATGTGAGCCAGCCATGGAATTTTTGGATTCAAGCCTGGGGAGGTGGAGGTAAAAAAAGGAACTGGCTTGAGAGGCAGCAGCAAGGAGTAGAGCTTTAGAGACATGGTTTATAACAGTAAGGAAAATCCTGACTCTACATCTAGCTTTCCCAATCCTCCCAACACTGCATGTCCACTGCTAAAACAGATGTATTTGCTTTATTATGTCTCAGGACATACCTCTGTTCTGAGGCTTGATACCCACTTACATGAACACATTTACTTTTGCATCACTCCAGCCATGAAACAAGGCATTAAAAAGGGGATTAGGTCACGTAATTCAAAGGTTATTGACTCCACCTGAAGATCCCTTATACCCTGCAATCTCTGTTAAAGACTTTTTCCATAAACACCAGCCAGGCTCATATTTTGAGGAAATAGGATTTACTTGCTAGAAATTATAGAGATATTATAGTCATCCTATTTCAAATCACTTCAGTATAGCTGTATGCCTTTACTATACCTCCTATGTAGCCTGTCTCCTTCCCTGTTCTTACAGAAGGTATTAGATACATATCCTTCACCTCTTTTGAAACTTTTCATTTAAGAATAAAAATTATGCTGAACCTTTATTAGAATCAAAGTTATAATTCAATGCTCCTGCATTTCCTCTGGAGCATTTCAGCTGGCTTCATAGTAGAGGAATACTTTGATCTTGGGATTGGATAGGACCATAATTTCAGGGAAATCAAGTTGAAAAAATTGGCATTGGAAATTCTTGAGTCATCTCTCTGATCTTTACAGCTATGCTTTGCACTTGGGTAATAAATCATGAGTAAATAATAATAATTGAAAGGAAATGTGTACAATGTTGGATAATATTTTCTTACTGTCACTCATTAAAATAGGAATTTTTATTTTGTTTAGCAGATTGGATTAATACCAAATATTTCCATGGTGCAGCTTTCAATTATCAGGTCATGTATTTAATTTTTAAATAACACAAAGCTTCATCTGTTTTTCTACTTTAGAAACAATGCATTTTCCTCGCTGTCTTGAGTTTCTAAATATTTGGCTTCCACCATTATGATTAAACTGATACTGTATCTATTGTATGAATTTCTACGAAGATTTTCATCATTCCATTGTTTCATGAATGCAATCATATTCAACCCACTCTCTAGCTAAGTCAACTTTACTATGTCTCTACCATATGCTAGTCTCACATAGACTCTACCACTGCCTTGCACCTGTAGTGCATCTGTTTACTTCCTAATGATATGCTAGTCAAAGCAAATTAATACCCTCGTGTCTTCCCAGGAAGAAACTGTCTGGTGGCTAAAGTTTCTTACAGTCATGATGGTCTGCTTGATTTTTGTTTGACTGCTTGGCTTTTCATTTTCTAAGGTGCACATTCTTTTGGACAGGATTCGTGTCGCCTAAATTCAGGCTTACAACATAGGTATTTACATCAGAGGTAGTAAGCCAAGTTCCTTTAGTGGTTTGTAAAAAAAACCAACCAAACATACTCTTTAGGGATGCAAGTTATCCTGTCTCTTTTAAGTACCTATGCATGAATTTTACCAGAAGATTTCATTGACCAGTCTCTCCATTGACTAGAAGTGTGACCAGTTCAGTAGAAGGCACTTACAGATATCGTGAGAGCCTAAGAGCACACACTCTAGTGTACATGGACCAGACAAGGTTAGAAAACATACGCAATGAAGGAACAAGGATGCGATCTGCCATAGTCCCTAATACTGAAGATGATCCTTTCGACAGCACCCATCAGTTTCCCAAGAGGTGTGTTTTTCTCTCCTGTCTAGAAAAGGTTTTGTGCTATGAATGTATTTCCCATTGTGCCACAGGGATGAAGTTTTTGACTGCAGTCTTTACCCCATGCCAGCTGATTTCTAGATGAGCTGGAATAAGCCCAGTGAGACTCTTGAAGGCACAGCCAAGGCCCTCAGCCTCACCTGTTGTTCCCTAGCAATCATACGTACAGGGCAGGAAAGGGGTCCGTGTGCTCCCGGAGTCTCATGTTGGGGAAGAAACATGCTCCTGTGTTTCAGGCTTTCCTGTGGGCAGATGGATTTGTAAGAACAAGGATCAGTGAACATCTATTTGTAGCTCACATTCCTCACTTGTTAGTTTTAGGTTTTGACTTTGTATAATTAGTATTTTGTATTATTAGCAGTTGTGTCAGTTTGACCTAAAGGGAACTAGTGCATCACTGGTTATTTTGCTGTCTCTAGCGTGTGCTTTTTCTACTTCTACTGCAGCTTGAGTTGATAGAAATATTCTGTAAAGATAGCAAGCCCAAAATCTCTCTCCTGCTGCTGGACTGCTTGTGGGGGGGATTGATGCTATATCAGCTTGTTGCTAGAATCAAGAAATTCCTCCAACACGCATGAGATGCTCTGAATGTCCTGTCTATTTAAGCAGAAAAATAGGGGGAAGAGGGGGAAGAGGAAGAACGATAACAAAATTTGACAGTATTTGATGGGCCACAATAGCTGCTCTTAAATGTCAATATAAGAACATTCTTTGCTGTAGCAGGAGTCATACAGGGGTAAATACAGCATTTTATATAACCACCATTCAGCGATCTCCAGGAAATATTTGTTTGTTTCTAAGTAAAGTAACACATTAGGTGACACATCCATTTTTGGAAAATACTTCTGACATGAAAAGCACAAAGTAGCAATTTAACAGGTTTGAATTAACGCTTTCAGAGCCAGTACAATTTTCTGACCTCTTGTTCTGGACAGAAAGGAAAAAAAAGATGGATTTGCTGATGTTCGGTAACCAAGAGTACTACATCTGAAGGCTAATCAGCAGACTATGCAAGCTGCACCCAAAAGCAAAAACGACCACTTGCCTTTATGGCCATTCAAAAAATCTGAGAAATAGCCCAAGATTTCTCCTTGCCCTGCAGAGTGTTGTACTCTTCATTGTCTTTAGCTTGGGCTGGCAACACTGTAAACTAGTCTGTGACCCAGCCTGGCCTCAGCTGGAAATTTCATGAGAACCAGCTTGTTTCCTCTTGAGGATACTACTCTATGGTCAGAAAAATAGAAGGTATGGTCTTTCCAGTGGTGTTTTGGCACTACTTCCTGTAGTCTCAGCTGCAAGTCACAAGTGGACAAGCCAATAGAAATGGAAATTAAGAAACAAAACCAGAAAACATACACACAGCTACAGAAGCTTTCTCAAGCCTCAAGAAAGGATTTGATTAAAGTGAAACCATTGTTTTGGTATCTTTTTTATCTATTTTCTGGTCTCTGCTTGTTATATCTTTGCATGCAATGGACCCATGGCTATGGCTGGAAAGTCCTTTTGCTGAAGTTTATTGCCAAACCAAACTGCTCTGCTGAGGCTGACAGGCCTTATGGAAAAGAGACCATGCTGACTTGTGGGGGGATGCTTCTAAGATTGAGAAAGAGAAAAAGCAGACAGAAATTTGATCTTTTTGATCCAAAAATATATTTTTACATTCAAATACATTCTGACAAAATGCTCAGAAGGTTTTGTTTTCATCCCAATACAAGAAAATAATCAATTCTGCAACCTTCAAAGTTATCATGAAGTGGAACTGCTGTTCTCTGGCCAGGTCTAAATGCATCATTAATGGACTTGGTTTTGATCTCACTGCACAGGTGCTAAATTGGCAAGACTCCACTGTCATTAGTGAGTTACCTCAGGCTAACATCTGGCTGAAATGAGATTAAGGCCCACTGCCCTTAGACTTTCTCCAATGTACTGCATGTGTTAGAGCACATAGTACCTCTCCCTTGTTTGCAGAGCAGAAAGCGAATATATATACTTTATACGTCACCTCCTAACCTGTACCTAAAGTTTAGTAACCTGTCCCCTGAAAGAAAGCGCCAAATTTCCTATATAGTCAGAGGAGAGAAGTAGGTGTTTGTGAATGCTTCCAGAGGGCAAATGTGTCTGCCTCTGCCTGGAAATTTTGCAGGCTTTCAGACTCTTGCCATTGACCCATGAGAGAACTCATGCAATAAACTTCAAGACAACTGGTTCACTGGGTGCCTAAAGTTTAGTCAGAATCAGTTCTTGCATTTGGTACATGGGACCACATCTACTAGGAATCTGAAAGGAACATTACCTCTGCATAATATGTCCATTATTAACACTACCATTAAAATTGTCATGGAAGTAAACAATGTAAAAGCAGTGTAAAAGGATACAGTTCCAAAGCCTGCTTAACTCTATATGTTTGTCTAAGAATTGGACCACTTTCAAAGCTTCTGTAAGTCATGACATTATGCCAATGTCCATACCTCTGCCTAGGGTGGATTTTTGTCATTAGTAGGAGAACATCCAGTTTAGCATAATGCTAAAAAGTCTCTGTAGCTTACAAAAGGGCGTTCTTAATACTTCTGGTTGATGAATGAGCTTTTGTCTTTCACATCATGAATTCATACAAAGAATCTCTAAAGGCAAAGGAGCAGCAATTCCATGTTCTTTGTGTTTTACTTGTTCCAAGGAAGCTCCAATCTTAGAAGGACCAATAGATCCAGTAATCAATAGTTATCTCCTAAAATACATTGTTTATTTCTTGATAATCATAAATCTTTAAGGGTTTCTTACACAGCTAGAAAAAGGACGTTTTCATATAAATCCTTTTATTTCATGTTTACCTGTAAGTCAAGTCCACCTGGTGCGCAGTAGCTGCATGTTTGTTTCTGTCTTTCAGGAGCCTGGACTCTTGAGTAATGATCACAAGTGTATCATTTGGTTGGGCTGACAGGTGATGCTTGTAAAACATATCCTGCATCAATCAGTAACTGTGAATTCTCCATCACATCTTTTGATCACCATTCATTGTA
>NW_009943047.1:76980-110512 GCF_000696875.1 Nestor notabilis | reverse complement strand
TCCCTAATATCATACAACTTCATTCAACCTCTTGCAGCAGAACTCTCTTAATCTGTAAATAAATAAAATACATGCATAGCCTGCATAGTCTTTAAATATAACTCATCAGTTTACTTTTTTGCCCTCATCATCGTGGTTTTGCTCAGAATTGTATTCAACATGACACAAAATAAAATACTTTAAAAGAAAGTTAATTTTGTGAAGTGTAATCCACTGTCAGCCTGTGTTACACAAGCACCAACTGTGTGATAAATATGGCATGTTGAAACATACTGAAATATGAAGACAAGCAGTAATATTACCTAAGAACTTGCTCCTTGATACCATCTTCCTCAAGTTGGAGTCCTACTGGAAAATCAAGGTGTTATAAACTTTTGTAAAGCCTAAGCAGAAAGGTGGTAATTTCCATCAGCAGTCTTCATTACTGTGATTTGTGAGTTCTGAATGTTTGTCTTTCCAACCTTCACAGATTTATTTGTTGTGTATATATATATTTTTCTTTTTTTTTTTTTTACTGTACAATAACCTGTCCATCCAAACAACCCTTCCCTTTCATAAAGACATACAGGGGTCCTCAGCAGCCTGATGCTACAGCTCCACCACCCCTGATGCTGAGCTAACACCAGCAGCTCTTACCTTGTGGTAGGTTGCAGGTTTACTTGCCAGAGCAGATGGTTGGCTCCTGCTTCCTGCATCATCTGCACAGTTAAAGTGTGCCATGGTTACTAAACAGCCTTTCTGCCTCTTACAGGTTGTCTTTGTTCTCTAGTATGCCCTAGCCCCTTGGCTTCCCCCCACATACCCACAGTAGCATTCCACTTTTCCTGGGGAAGCTTAACTATGCAGTCACTGCAACAGCAAGCAGGTGGATTCCTGGGCCAGGATTTTTGCTTCTTCTTCTCTGCTCTTGAAATACTTATTGCTACTGAAAACAGAAGCATGTAAACACGTGAGGTTACACACCCATCAAGGGTGTGTAAAAGGTAATTTTACTACTCAATATTATGCTGAGAAGGCATTTCAAGTGTAGTCCTACCAGGTTCTGTAATGTTTAGTCTATTTGATATTTTTGTTAATGATTTGGAAAATGGAAAAAAGAGAAAATGTGTAGAATTTGCAGATGATGTCAAGCAGGAGGGAGCTAAAAGCTTTTAAGAGGTTAGGATAAGAATTCAAAATGACCTTGATAAATTGGAGACATTGTCTAAAATTAACCAAATGAAATTCAGTGACGACAAATGCAATGCCCTGTTCTTAGGAAGGAGAATTAATATGCTGATAAAACTAGGAGTAAAGGAGCAGGCAACAATACCAAGAAGAAGGTCACAGTGCAGGACAAAATGAATACGCATTTATTTTCATTCTGGGTCGTATTGCAAGGAGTATTGTATTTGAAGCAGGATGGGTAATTATTCTGCATTACTGCTATTGTGTCCAGTCTGGGGCACTGCACAGTAAAAAAAGAATAAAAATGTACATATACTGGAAAGCAGCCAGAGGGGAAGTAACAAGAATGATAAGAGGTTTAGAAAACTGGAACTATGAGGAAAGTTTGAAGGAATGGGATTTGTTTAGTCTAGAAAAGAGAAGACTGAGCAGGGACATGATAACAGTCTTCCAATACATAAAAGGTTATTCTGAAAAGGACAGTGATCAGTTATTCTTTATGTCCACTCACTGTAGTATAAGAAGAAATAAGCTTATTTTACCACAAGGAAGATTTTAGCTAAATATTAAGACGGCCTCTTTCACTCTAATGTGAGCAAAGTACTAGGACTGAATATTTTAGGAGCCTGCAGAATAGCAGCAGAGGATTTTAACTGAAGTTCGGGCAAACAGCTGTGACTTTGTGATTTGCAGGGGCTCCAAAACAAGCCAAATTTGAACAAATTTTCTCAGGGATAGTATAAGGCATACCCCTGACAGCAGTGCTTGTTTCCTGACAAAGCCCTGCTCTCTGGTGCAAAGCAGGCAGATGCTAGCAGTTGTCGGTGAAACCAACTGAACTGTTTTTGTGCAAACTGTTTTCACATGAGCTTTTTCCCTTAGACCCATTCTGGGAAGCAGTTGAATACAACAGATGAAAATTTACTGAGAAAAAGATTCCATCCCAGTCAAGAACCTGAGTAATTTCAGTCTGAATAGTTAATCTGGCAAATTATATGCAACCAAAACCAGGATCTTAAAATACTGAAGGTTAGGAAACCTTAATTATAGGTGTTGTTACCAAGCTCCACACATAATTTTTATTACAGTATCAACCCAAAGATCTGGCCAGGGTCACCATCCTGAGAACTCAGTGAATGACTGGGATGAATGAGATTAAAATAAGTACATGTGTTAATAACAGTCAATAAACACACAAAAATTCTTTGTCTTTAGAAGCCTGGTAAACTATTCTGTCTCTTGATATGGTCAGTCCTTTACTTTCTTCTGGAAATGAGCTTAGTTCAGAATCTTCATTCAAAAATCTGATTTTTATTAGAATATTTCTTATGTACTTTTCTTTGTCTCTTGATCCTGTTTGATAGAGTTAAAGTTTTAAAGATTTTCTTTATAAATTTAGGAGCTAGAAATAACCCTTTGAAACGAAAAAAGAAAAAATAGGGAAAAAGAAAGAAAGCTGAAACCTTCACCCAAGACTTGCCCTGGGGAGTTAGGATTTCAATTGAAATACTGGGACACTCATAATAATAGCGTGAGAGTTGGCAATCCTACTTACGGGTATAATTTCTGTGTCTTCTAAACCCCTTTTTTACTAGCAAAGTGGTCACACTATAAAGAGGACTAGAGCCCTAATACTAGGAGTAATCCAACGCTTTTTCAGTGCAAAGTAAACTAATCAAGAGTCTAACCATTTTTCAAATGCAAACCTGTGTGGCAATGTCTCTGACACATGTAGAGTTGCAGCTGATACTCCATTCCTGAGCTAAAAGGTGGTTGCAGTCTTTGAAAAGATCACATCCAATCTTTCTTAAGATATTGGGGGGCTGTACTTAGTGGAAACATATCTGTGTACACTAGAGAACGGAAGAAGGTGTAATTGTTTTACATGCTAAATTACAAATGGCGAAATAAGACAGGGGAGTAATAGAAAGATGTTGATTAAAGAGTAGAAAGACTCTGAATACATTGAACTCTGGCCATGAAAAGCTAGTTGGTGTTGGAGGCTTGCTAGAACTTGCACCACAGCAAGACAGTAAACATGAGGAAGTAGATTCCTCTATGGAGGGACCAGCCCTGCTGCAGCAGGTGCACACCTGAGAGGGTAATTGCAGACAAAAGCTCCTGGCTGCAACCTTCCAGCATGGAGCTAGGCATGGCAGCAAGGTCTCTGCAAGAGTCTAAAGCCTGTTGCTGACTTCTGGAGGCTTTTAAGCAGATCTTAGCAAATCTATTTGCTTAAGTCAGGCTCCTTTGCAAGGGAAGTGTTTTCAGACAAAATCTGGCCTTCCTTTTAACATATATTTTGCCCAACTTAAAAGGAGCACAATGCCAGGCAGCATATGGTGTATTTCACCTTAAGAGACTTCTGTTCAGACATCATGCCAAAATTTAGATCTAAGCATTGCAGAGGTGGTTTCTCTACCCAGACACTCCCTTCCCCTCATGATATTCTTTTTTTATCAAGTCCTCTCCTAAACAAACATGCGACATGAACTAAAATTTGTTTTCTTGTCATGTTTCCAAATATCCCTTGAAGACATAGAGCATTTGTTTTCACTTAAAATTATGCTCAGAGTGCTTAGATCTTCAACCCATCATCAGAACTCACACCCACCTCTGCCTCTGTAGTTACAGAGTAGGATGAGTTCAAGGAAATCCAGCCTTCATCTGAAGGGTACTTCTACAGCCAACAGTTTTAAAGCAGAAGGTAACTATGCTGCCAGCACAACCAATCCCAGAAAAATCAAAGGGCATGAAAGCAAGTAATTTTTGAGTTTGTTTCACCCTGAACTCCAAGGTTTTTGATGTGATCTGCTCCTAGAACTTAAGTATCTAACAAGGCGATGCAGAAGGATCAGGCAAGTATTTGATATTTTGGTCGCAGGCTAAGTGGAAAGGACAGTCAGCTCTCCAACTACAAGCAAAGGAGTTTACTTCAGCCATGAAAGCTTTACTTTCCTACAGAAGCAGGTTTGGGGGTGGAATGACACCCCTTAATTCCCAGTCATCTTTAAAGTAGAAAAAGGTTCTGGTATTTCTGTGGAAGCATTTCACAGAGGAAATTCTGGCATGAGACGGACATATACATGGTTTACAATCAGGCATTTAGTGAATTTTGCATTTGTCTTGGTTTATCTTGCTATGTTCAGTGGAAAGAAGTTCAGAATTCCAAGCCATCTTACCACATCTGGATGGAAAATGCCATAGGACAGGATTGTTACAGAAGATGATTCCAAAAGCTAGAAGGAGCTAAGTAAGTGTCTAAATAACTAATTCCAGATGTGTAACTAAAACTTTGCTAGGATAGAAGGGTTTAAAATTAAAAACAAGCTTTAAACAAAATTTTTAGGGAACATACCACTGCACTATTTCATCCTTTTCAGACACTATCAAGTTTTCTAAGCCAGGTATTAATTTTCTTAAAAGATAAGTTTTCTCAGTGTTCTCTTAACCCTTGAAAGGTTTATTTTAAGTATTCTTTATCTAAGAAGAGTGTCCTAAATGGGTAGAATAATATAATATCTTCTAGTTCTATGTGCTCTCCATGATTGCAAGCAAGCAAATTGCTGCTAAAATTTTCAACATAATGGCCATCTCTGCTTGATGAGCAAGTTTTTTATCTTTTATTCATAAGCAGAGACCTGGAAATTTGTTTGATTTCATAGCAGTCCTCTGGAATTCTCTCTCAACTCACTGTTGTGCCTTATCTCCATGCTGATGCTGTGGGATTTGATCCATTTGCATGGGGAACTGTGTCTAATTCCTGATGGCATGCAGCTGTATTTTACTTTTAAGGCCATATGTCTTTAGCTCTATATTAATGTTTTCTGAGATCTATCAGCTATTTGCATCATAACAAATTACTTTTTGATAGGAGATGAAATTTTTTTGGAAGCACCTGTTCCTGCTATTGCAACACATCATGTTTTCACATTAGGAACAATACTTGCCTCATATCCCACCCTTGCACTTGCATGTCAGTTGTGCAAGACTTTAAACTTAGGACATCTTGTATTGAGGTTTCTGTTCTGTATGTAACTCAGTGTAGCTCTCTAAGCATTTTGTAGCCATGAATACTTTCTGATACTAAGCAGCATCATGGTCTATGGGTAAGTCTATATTGCAGAGGCAGACTATTGCGAAACTACTCCCATAAGGTCAGTAAAATCTGTTCATGTATATTGAGATCCTCTAGTGCTTGCAAATCACGTCTGGCTTCTCTCTCAACGAACCACTTTATTCATTAAATGCTGTGTCTTAGAAAATGACCTTCAGTAATGCAGAAGAAAATCACTGTGAAATCATGGACACCTCTTGGTTTAAAGGAAACTTTCTGGATTCAGTTAAGAACTGCCTGTTTCACCCCCTTCTTTTTGAGAAAAATTCCTTTCCTCTTCCCCCAGCTCAACCATAGACACAAATCTCAATGACAGGAATCACCTTCCAGATTCCAGTAAAATATCTATATATAGTAAAAGAGTAGATTTACAGGGGGTTGGGGGAGAAGATAAGGACAAGCAAATACCACAAATTTGTATATATTGGTCATTCAGGAACAAATTAGTCTAGTGTCCCTGCCCACGGCAGGGGGGGTAGGAACTATATGATCTTCCAACCCAAACCATCCTATGATTCTGTGAATTTTTTAACCTCCAGAAGAAAAATAACAGAGCTTTGTCACAAGTTCACAGATTCTTACAAATTCATGCATATTAACCGAACAGGGCTAATGTCACCTCTAGACCATGGAAGTCCTGTGCTAGCTTCTGCTTCCTCTGCTTGCACACTCCAGACAGAGCAGTTATGTGCTGTAAGAATCAACAGGGAACACTGCTGCTAACTTGTGATTAGGTCCTTTTTGACCTATTTAAAACACAGAAAAATCTGGTACACAAAGAAAAATCCAAAGCACCAAGTGGAGGGATATCCCCTCGAGCAGACTCCATGGGAACAGGAACATGGTTGCCTCCTGATGACTCCTTCAGAAGCCCTAGGATGAAGCAGATAAGAGGATGGGGCTAGAGACTGGAGGCACATGTTGGAGAAAGATGTATAATACCTACCTTAGAAAGGGAGCAAGTAGTTGCTGGCTGGGATGACGCATCTAGGCCATCTGGTTTTGCTTATATTTAAAATAATGGGCTTTCCATGACCTAGAGCAGTCCAAGACCCCTTAATACTCAGAGAGGACTACCGTACCTTCATTTAGGCAAGCATATAACTGCTGTGCAAGTCTCGGACCTGCAGGATAAGGGTATCTTGCTTTTTAGGGCAGAGCTGCAATATGTTACTCACAGAACATAAAATCTGAACAAGTTTAGCTAGTTAGCTGGATAGGAAATTAATAGTGGAAGTGGAAAGAAGCATCTCTCTTATGAGATCTTGCCTCAGAATCTCTTTCACTTGTTAAACTGTCATCTTATATGAAATCTCCAAAGTTGATTTCTCACTGACTGCTATCCTGGAACACTCCCTGCAACAGAGGGTCTGGCCTCACCCTAGCTCTCTCTGAAATTAATGAGACTTACTTTCAGTTACTTTGCATACCCTCCCTCTAGTTTCCTTCTAATATGGGACTAGGACTTAAAATTACTAACTAATAGGGGAAATACCAAGAATTGCCACAAGAAAAGAGCCAATGCTGTATGAGTTCCAGTGACAGACCTGGATTAGGCTATTCCTACCTCATTCCTACAGCAAGCACAAACCATGTAGGTCTTGTGGGGTAACGTGGTAGGTTTTTAAAATTCCCCTCTTCTCAGTACAACATATAATGAATGTATTATATGGGCTTAGACACCTGTCAAAGCTCTGACTATTCCCTCCTCTTCCAAACTTCTGAGAAATTTCTTTAAAAAAACCCAAACAAACAAAAAAAAACCCCAAAAATAAAAACAAAAGGAAACAAAAAAACAAAAAACAAACAACACAGCACAAAACTAAAACCAAACCAACAAGATAAAAGCATCCTCTTACTATACTACCATATTTCCCCAGGTTGCTGAGGAAGTATCAATCTTCCTGCTGGCTCCTCAAGGACTGGCTCTCTCTGCTCTCTCCTTGTATTCTGCATTAATGAACATGCTCTTCTGTTCCTCTCCCTCACTGCAACCTTTCAACTCATCCGTCTGTCACTTGGCAGTAGCTCCAGGAGGGTTCTTCTTAGGGACATTTCATGTTTATTCAAGTGTTTCTGTGCTGTAAGACTAAAGAAGCAGATCTTCCAGCTAGATATGTTGTTGCTTCCAGCTAGATCTGTTTATTTCCCAACACCACAGCACCACATATTCCCATACCAAATGCAGGAAGGCAGATACTAAGTTAAAAACAAGTTAGGGGACTATTTTCCTTTCTCATATTCCATTTAGTTGCATGCAGCCTTTCTATTCAGGTAGTTCATCGTGAATTCAAGCAGGGTTTGCGGGACCCTTGTGAAAACAGCTTTTTTTTTCTCCATGTCATCGTGATTCATTTCCTTTACCATAAGACTCTGGTGAGTTTAACATATAGCAAGAAAGTACAAATGTATGGAGTGAGGCCAACACTTAGCCCTGTAAATGAGCCTTTAGGAACTTGGTAGACCCACTGACCCTATATTGTAATGACTTGACTTAGTCCTCACCAATACATTTAACTGAGGTCCAGATGGAGTAGGAGGAGGTGTATGTGCATTGGTGGGTACCGTGGGGTTACTTTGGGATAAAAAAGCTCTTTCTCCCATGTTAAATGTAGGTGGTGGTGACCCAAGGTAGAGTACGGAATTTTTGTTCCTCAGCCTGGCTTGTTCCATTTCACTTGTGCTTGAAATGAAGTCTTGGTAAGGAGCATTCTTTGAAGGGTTATCCTGGCCAGACAGGAGACAAAATGAGTCTGAAGACAGCTTAAGAAATTGCTTTAGAGTTCTTACTTTCTCAGGAGGCTGTGCAAGGGAGCGTTCCCAACCCACCATTGCCTAAGCGATACCATGGCAGCTGTGCTATGCAGCATGCAAAGGCTGCCTTTGGCCACACAGAGTAAACACTCTTGGATTATTTTTTTGTATTCCACAGGGTAAGAGCCTGTGCACCTACTGAAGAGTAGTTTATGTGCTGTGACATGCTGAAACAGCAGTTCCTGCTCTCTCTGAGCCCACAAAAGAAGCTGCAGGTGAACTTGGTCATGATGGCAAATATAAGAAATTGAGATAATGCTTGGCATTCAGAACAGCTACAAGAATAGTAAATGCTTATAGCCCTCTACATGCCTACAGTCCTAGGTTAGCATGTATGGTGTGGATACAACAGGATAACAGCAGAATCACCAAGAAAAATTATAAAAACTACAATCAAAAAATACTTCTATTAAAATCAAGCTTTAAAAAGGTGTATGTGATAAAAGGATGCCAGAAACCATTTCATTAGCATTGCAAGAAAACCCACAAGTTAAATAGGTGAAATTCAAAGCTTGCAATAGTGAGCTATTCTGCATCGTGCGAATACATGAATTAAAGATTTATATAAATACATTACAAAAGACAGACCAAAAGGAAAGCTGCTCAGAATAGCCCTTGGTCCCTGCAGTGCACACTCAACAAGGTTAAAGGCTGACTGCAAAGGGGATTGTGATCAACAAAGAAAGAAAGGCTGTAGCAGTCCTTGGAATGGAGAGCTTCATCCAGCATAAAGGACCAGCAACCCGCTAAAGCTGTCCTGACAGCAACCAAGTGTCAATGGAATGCACAACAACTTTGAGAAACTGCAAGAGTTGAAGAATGTCTGAGTCTTAAGTACCAACACAGTAGTGCCAAAGACTACTCCAGAACAGGTCTAATTTTAGACCAGTAAAGATTGGGGATCAGCACTTAAAGTTTGAGACCCAGAAATGTGAACGTTAGGACTCTTGTGCTGAAGGCTGGATTCATATCAAGGAATCAAAAGATTGGATTGGTAGACAGAGGTCTGCTGGCTTTAAATGGTTTGTCATCAGTTCTAGCTAAAAAAAAGGGGGCTAGATAAACATTGTCTTTTCCTGTGCCTCACAAACATGAAAACTAACTTTCAGCATACAAATTTACAAAAGGAATGAAAACCTGATTGCAGATCAAGTTTGTGAAACAAAGCTAAGAGTAGATTGTATACCTCCTCATCTGATTAAGAAAAACCTGTCTGCAAACAAAACGTGGATTGTGGTTGACAAAACTACCTCTGAGACCATGGTTAATTATCAGACGATTAATATAGGGCAACCCACTTCCTACCCCATTACCAGCTGATGGAGATGCTCTGAATATAGCATGTGATTTTTGTGTACAGATTCCAGGGTAGCAAATTTTCCAGTGTAACAGGAAAGGGTATTAAAACTGCCCCTCACCCTAACACACAAAATCAGCTGGAATCATTCCAATATTAGGAAACAGCTGAGGATGATTTATATTGTCCCAAATGAACAGTGACAGAGGAAAACTTGCATGTTGCATATGTCAAAAATATAGTCAAGTCAAATAAAAGAAACAAGCTTAGTGGTTGGTTGAAATACTATCAAAACAAATAAAAAAGTTATGATTAGCTACAATAGCTGGTTGTGAAGTGGGCACCAGGTAAAGTTAATTCTCAAAGCCAGTGATTAATTTTGATGAACACAGATGGTTATGGGGATTTCTGTGGCTTTTGTATACAAGAATAGACAATATATTGTCACAGAACCTGAAGGTCTATAACTCAGGTAAGTAATTCTCCTCCCAGTTAGATGCAATAACAATGTTGTTTATTCCCAGTGTTTTATTTCCCAGGAAGGCAATCATATCGCATCCATATTGCACTCTTTACATTCTGCATCTCTCCTGCTACCTGGATTCCACTCCAGGCTACAGAGGACTACTCAGCACTGATGTGAGAGCTACTTTTTGTCATCTTTATCGGCCAGAAGACAAAGTTCAAACATGTAGCTACACAACCTAAGAATAGATATACCAATTCACAGCACAGGTCAATCCAGTAACTGATGAATAAGAAAGAGTACAAGAACAAGATAAGCATAGAGTAAGACTTCATAATCTCTAGACCTCAGCAACTTGCTGTTGGGATTTCCTTGGCTGGAAACATACCTATCTAGTTAATGGTTTTTGGTAGAACTTCTTCTCTCACAAATATGATCAATTGTGTTTGAACCCATGTAAACTTTTAACAGTCATGGAATATTTTTTGGCAAGGAGTTCTACAGCTTAACTTTATTTCTCAGTGAAAACATGCTCTGGGGTTTTTTACTTTGAAATTGCCCCTAATAATTTCATTTAATGATTCCTTGTACTTATATTGTAAAAGAAAGCAAATACATCCTACCTACCTATATTATCTCATTTTCTCTATCATATGCCCCAACCACTGGTTCGTATTTTCAACATTAACAGCTCAATATCCTCATTACTAAAAGATCCATAAGCCATTGAAGCAAAAAAAATCCTATTCCAGTTGGTGCAGGAAAGCTCAGGAAGAGAATACTTTGTATCAGGACTAAATCTGCTTCTACCCGATTCCTACATAATTGATGGCAAAACAGTACCTCTTACCATCCTTTTAGAGGAATCAGCTCCCATTGAATTCAGTACCTTTCAAAACCAAGTTTGAGGTGAGCAATGTGAGACCTCACTTGGAGTATTGTGTAAAATTCTGGTGTCCTCAACATAAAAAGGACATGGAGCTGCTGGAGCAAGTCCAGAGGAGGGCCACAAGGATGATAAGAGGGCTGGAGCACCTCCCGTATGAAGACAGGCTGAGAAAGTTGGGGCTGTTCAGCCTGGAGAAGAGAAGGCTGCGTGGAGACCTCACAGCAGCCTTCCAGTATCTGAAGGGGGCCTACAAGGATGCTGGGGAGGGACTCTTCATTAGGGACTGTAGGGGTAGGACAAGGGGTAATGGTTTCAAACTTAAACAGGGGAAGTTTAGATCAGATATAAGGAAGAAGTTCTTCACAGTGAGGGTGGTGAGGCACTGGAATAGGTTGCCCAAGGAAGTTGTGAGTGCTCCATCCCTGGTAGTGTTCAAGGCCAGGCTGACAGAGCCTTGGGCGACATAGTTTAGTGTGTGGTGTCCCTGCTCATGGCAAGGGGGTTGGAGTTAGATGATCTTAAGGTCCTTTCCAACCCAAACCATTCTATGATTCTATGATTCTGTGTCTTCCACATCAGGTTCCGCCAGGTTCAACTCATACTTGAAGTTCAGTCTGACCACAGGCACCAGATCCTGGACCCATCAGTCAGTAATAGTCAGAGGTTTGTGGTCTGCAGGAAAAAATGTTTTTCCATATTTTTTGTTGTTTTGGTAGTTAGGCACCAAGGCACAATAAAGATACATCTATGAGTGGTACAGCAGATACTTTCATGTGTCTTCTGACTTACAATGAAAGTAAGTAAATGAAAAGAAAAAAATTTTAAAGGAAAAATACTTCTGTTATCTAAAAATAATATTACACAAGTTTTTCTTTTTGGAAATTATCCATTCATTTTCTTCATAAACATTTACTAAGGAGAAAAGTATTTTATGAACATATGGCACTTGTCTCTGTTTTGGATGTAAAAAAGTCTGGTATTTTGCTGACTTCATTTCATTGTGAGTCACAGTGTAGCTTTGTATAAACACCAGGGTATTTTCATCAATTAGAAATAACTGAGATTTTCAACATAACATTCCCATATTTACTTGTGCTTGAATAGTTCTGCTAATATTTTAGACAATACAGATATATATACTGCACACACAAAGGATCCCTATTCTTAAAAAATTCCAGTCAAAGAAATAATGCCTGAGGAATCATGACTCTGCCTTAAAACCACACTTTATCCATTAGAAAAAAACCTACAGATTTTTCCTTTAAGTGTGTGTTCTTCATCACCTAGGATACTGCAGTCAAGAAAAAGAAATAGTCTTTTAAAATATCATTCTAATGGAAAAAAAGAAATACTATTATTGAGACTGCTGTTTCTTAAGATAACTGGAGCATATGCAGAACCTCATCTGATTGTTTCAGATAAGTCTTTCATTATAATACTTTCCTGCATGTTGTTGGTAACTGGATACCCAGAGTGAGCAAATTAATTGCCCTACCAATACTCCAAGACCTAGACTTATCCTGTCCCAGTTCTGGAGCACTGCAAGAGATAGAGGACACCAGAAGTCCTACCTGCTTCAGGAAACTGGTAAAAACACTTTAGTCATGATCCAAATTACTGGTACAATGCAGAACTGAGACAGCAATCCAAGTCGCTGTGGTGGCTTCTCTAGAAATGGCAGAGCCGTGATCACATATGTCAAGACAAGCATCAGAAATAGGTTAGAAGCAGAAATTGCTTATCTTATTACTGAAGGCACTTTCATGGGAGACAGAGGGTGTAGGTTCAACCCCCTTAAGGGCAAAAGTGTCAGTAGACCAAGGCTCCTGGATAACTGCTTCAACCTTTGAGCTAGCAGGTAAAATAGAGATAAGAGCTGTGTGAAGCTAGCTTGTCCCATGGCTGAAATAACACTTTCAGTCACAGTCAATTTACTTCTCAAGGCAAAAGGGGAGCATCTGCTCTGACCAGTTCATAGTAAAACAAGCACAACCTTTTCCTGTTTGTCCTCCCACAAGGTGACACTAGATGGCAGCAATTGAAGTGGCAGCAGGAGGCACAGATCTTCCTGGCCCAGAAGGCACTATGGCAACCAGCCAGAGTGGTCGTTGGGGCCACCTGATAGTCGCTGCTTCTCCCTCTACCTTACTGCCACGGAGGGTGCCACGGTGCTCAGACAACTCATGGGATGGGGTACAGACATGGAAATGAAGTCACATGTGCCCTCACTTTCCTGCTTTGTTATCATTTCATGCTCTTCTCTACACTGACTTGCCTGTATCTGGCTGGTCCAGTTTGTGTCTGAGCCTTCTTTGCCTGCATTAAAATGACAACTTTTCCCAAACTGATATGACAGAAGGTATTAACCAGTCTATTGTTCTGATTTCTTCTTAGTAGTCGAATGGTTTAGGTTTTGCATGACATTGTAGAAGTGCAATAATGACATTTTTAGTAACAAGTCCATAATCAACAGGCACAGTAACAGATTGATAATGTCAGAACTGCTGTTCAGACAATTTGTTGTATAGTTGCCTACTTCTGAAGGAAGCTGACAGAGGGAAAATCTGAGGTTTCCCAAAACATGAACAGTGCCAATACAGGATATGTCCTCTTGTTCTAATAAGACAAGGCTTCACTGCCAGCAAAATCTCAGGCTATTCAAAGTTTAACCAAGATTTATCAAAAGACAATGACCAGCCACAGCATTAATACTGGCTTTGGAATATTCACACACTTCATGTCTTCCCCGTGTGAATTTGTTCACTATATCTGCCACAGTTAAAGCTGTCTCACACTTCCATTACACGCGTCTTTCCCAGGGGGGTTCATGGCCAAGTTCTAAAAGTGTGTTTGGGGCTTAAATCTGGAATTCAGGCTCTCAGTTTGGGGAAAAAAAGCATCCTTTACAAAGTCATTCATATTCTGACGTAGAGCTAGTGAAGAAGAAATCCAGTGGTCAGTCACTGATAAGAACTACAGTCATTTTACTCAAGACCTCAAAACTCAGTTGCTAGCTGCAACTTCTGCTGCTGCAGTGTGGGGTAGTCACAGAAAGATAAGTGCGTTATAAGACAGCCAAACCATTTACATCTTTGGTTGAGCAGTTCTGGCAGTGGCCATGCTCTCTGTCTGCCAAGCCACAGGGAAGTAGAAGGGAGGGGCAGAGACATGAATTGTCACTGTGCATAAGCATCCAAGAGGTGGAAGCAGTTGCAGGTGGCCTGGGAGGATTACAGAGACACTGTCTCTGTATGCAGACTATGCAGGAACAGGGTTTTGGAAGCCAAAGACCACCAAAAGTTGAATCTGGGGAGGGACATAAAGGATGAAAAGAATGGCTTCTACAGGTGCATGAGCAGTTAAAGGAAGACTAGGGAACACATGGGCCTGCTGCTGAAGGGTCCAGGAGACCTGGAGACAAAGGACATGGAGGTTCTCAGTGTCTTCTTTGCCTTGATCTTATCTGGTAAGAGAAGCCTTCAGCAGTTGCAGACCCTGAGACCAGAGGGAAAGTCTAGAGCAAGGAAGACTTACCCTTGGTAGAGAAGGATCAAGCAAACTGGATATAAACAAGCCCATGAGACTTGATAGAACACACCTAGAAGTGCTGAGGGAGCTGGCAAATGTCAGTGCAAGGCCAGTCTCAATTATCTTTGAAAAAGCATGACAATCAGCAGGAGTTTCTGACAAATGGAAGAGAAAGAATGTCACTCCTATCTTCAAAAAGGGAAAAAGGAGGATCTGTGAAACTACAGACCAGTCAGCCTCACCTCAGTACCTGGGAAGGTGAATAATCAGATACTTCTGGAAGCCACTTACAAACATGACGAACAAGAAGGTGATTAGAAGTAGTCAGCATGGATTTACAAAGGGAAAAACATGCCTGACCAACCTCATAGCCTTGTATGATGAAATGATTGGCTTGGTGGATGAGGGGAAAACAGTGGATGTTGTTTATCTTGATTTTAGCAAGGATTTCAACAGTGTCTCACATAACGTCCTCACTGACAAACTGAAGTACTGGCTAGATAAGTGGATAGAGGGATGGAAAACTGGATGAACTGTCATGCTTAAAGGTTTGTGATCAGTGGCATGAAGTTCAGAGGGAGGTTAGTCACTAATGGAGTACCTCAGGGGTTGGTACTAAGGCCAGTACTGTTCAGCTTCTTCATTTATTACCTGGATAATGGCACAGAGTGCATCCTCAGTAAGTTTGCAGACAATACTGACCTGGAAGGAGTGACTGATACACCAGATGAGCATGCTGACATTCGGACGGATCTTGCCAGGATGGAGAAATGGGCTGACAGGAGTCTTGTGAAGTTTAACAAAGAGAAATCTCAAGTCCTATCCCTGAGGAGGAATAACCCCAGGTCCCAGGACAAGATGGAATGTGACCAGTTGGAAAGCAGCTTTGCAGAAAAAAGAATAGGGATCCTGGTAGACACCAAGTTGAACATGAGCTGTTAATTTGTCCTGGAAGCCTTGAAGATTGACATCTTGTGGTGCATTAGGACAATGCTGCCAGTAGACTGAGGGATGTGACCCTTCCCCTCCTCTCAGCACAGGTGAGACACATCTGGAGTGCTGGATCCGGGTCTGGGCTCCCAGTACAAAAGAGTCCATTACATACTGTAGTGACTCCAGTGAAGGATCACAAAGATGATTAAGGCACAGGAGCATCTGTCATACAAGGAGAAGATGGGAGAGCTGTGACTGTTCAGCCTAAAAAATAGAAGACTCGGGAGTTTATCAGTGGGAGGGGAGGTAAAGAAGATGGAGCCAGGTTCTTCTCAGTGGTATCCAGTGAAAGGAAGGGGGCAATAGACACAAAGTGAAATACAGGAAATTTCACTTAAACATGAGAAAAAGCTTTCTGATTGTAAGAGTGGTCAAACATTTGGCCAGAGTGGTTTCCCAGAAGTGTTATGGAGTCTCCATCCTCATAGATATTAAAAATCCAAATGGACACATTCCTGTGCAGCCTGCTGTAACCCTGCTCTAAGCAGAGGAGTTGGACTAGGTGACCTCCAGATCTTCCATCCAACCTCAACCATTCTGTGATTGTGTGAATCTGTGATGTGTCAAACAGCTTAGTCCTCACATGTCCCTCACTGCCTTCTGCATTGCAGAAGCCACCCAAACCCTGTCAGATGAGAGCTGCAGGGCCAAAGCTATGCCAGCCATGCTGCATACAGTAAGCACACAGGATTATCTGCACCTTATTGTGCATGTCTGATTTGTTCATGTTGTGATCATTACACCAAATAGAGAAATCCCAACAAGAAGTCTGTGCAGAGGTATCATTTTTTTAACAGTAGCAGGAAAAAAATCATCTTCACAATCCAGGGACAAAGCATCTTTCCTGGCAGCTCCCTAGGGAGCTGGTTTTGGCTCACTGTCTCATTTCCTCAGCAGTACAAGACACTGTAGGATCAAGAAAATAATAGGAAAAGATTAGTAGGCACCTTCTGGAATCCTGTCTGTAAGATATCTGGTGCTCTGTTGGAGCTGTACTTATATGACTTTTAAAAGAATAACTTTGATTCTGAGAAAACAAGTACTCAAAACTTGCTAAAAATGATAGAAAATTGCGATTAGTCTGAATTTGGAGCTCTCGTCCGGTTTAACACCTTTTGGCATGAACATTTGATAAAATGACAGAACCTATGGGCAAAACTAATTACCATCACCTGCACTTCGGTATTAATGGCAGAGAGCATCTTGGTGATGATACTCTGCTACTTGAGACTGCCAGGGTCCAGTTGTGCCAAATGACACGCTTTCATCAGAAATACTGTGATACTTGGTGTTTGACCTCAAAGATACTACAGGTTCTAAAATACTATGGATGCTGTGAATGCATGAAAACCTCACTGAAAGTATCCAAACCTTGTAACTACTGTCAGAAACTTGAAAAAACTCTGAAAACTAAAAATTCTAAATTACAGAAATAGTCTGAATTATTGGTGATTTCAGACAGCCTGATTCATATAATTTGAACACATGGGTCCAGCAGTGCTCCTTGCAGTTCTTCCTCTCAGGCAAAGAAGAGAAGTCATCCTTCTTTGCCACTGTGGGGCTCAATGGTCTGTGCAAGGCCACTATCATAATTTTTTGGGGGTGGTTGACAGGTAAGCAGTGTTCTTTATCTGCAGAGAGGTGAAATTTTATAGTCTCTGTGAAATGAGGACACCAATGTATTGAGAAACCTACTGTTACCATAGCTCCAAGTCATTTCTTCCTTTAATCAGAGACTATTGTCACACTCGGTAGAACTTTATAAACTTATTATCATTTTTGCTAATAAATACCCTGTAGATTTAGTAGCAGCTTCAGTGGCTCCATGTATTACAATTAAACAGATTTTTCAGCTTTTTGTCAACTCGCAAGTTTATACTCATGATACCTTGTTCAACTTCTTAAGGTTTTAACACATATCAGGATGTGTTAAAAATATTTTTATTTGCCAGATGGCATTTTTTATAAAAGTTTTGGATAAACTCTCAAAAAGCACACGCTTATGCTGGTTTTCCCCTTTACAAAAAAGTATTCTAGTGAAATGTTTTGAGATTATTTTTGACTGCCGATGTGCCATGAACAGGAGGCCTTGCTGACCCCATCAGAGATTAATGGGTAGGAATCTGTGTCTTTGTGTGGAATGGAAGACGTCAACACTAAAAGCTTCCTTACCCCACAGATAGCTGGTTCCAGTCCTGTTGTTTTTCAGTAAAATCCTTGGCAAGAACTGTCATTTTTACAGTCATCAAATTTCCAAGAATCTTTTCTTCACGTCTCTTTCTCTTTCTTTTGATGGACTCTCCCATCATAATAAATGCAGACTTTTTGCAGGATTGTGGGCCAGACGTGTGTGTAAGCCAAATGGCTTATGCCTGGAACAACAGCAAATGAACAATGAAATCCAGCAATGAGATGAATATATATATATATATTTACAAGGATTTTTTTCTTTCTCATAGATGTTTCTCACTTTTTAATTTATTTGATTCAATTAGCTCTGACCCACTGGATGGCCACCTGATTATGTGGGGACACCATGTCCTGTGCCAACTTAAACACATTTGACATTGATTTGTCAAATCTGGCAGCACTGCAGAAGCCTGGAGAAGACTAAGAAGGGACTAATTGCTGTCCTGAACTACCTAGAGGGAAGATTTAGGGAAGACAGACTCGCAATTTTCTAGGCAGAACACAGGAAGGGAAAATAAGCAGCATTAACAGGCTGCACCGAGGGAAAATCTGACTTGACCTGGTGAGGGTGATGCAACACTGAACAGGTTCTTGGAGAGGTGGTGAAATCTCCATCCCTTGAGGTATTCAAAAAGTATCTGGACTCTGGGCAATCAGACCTAGCTATAAGTTAGAATCACAGAATCATAGAATCACAGAATCATATGATATCTTAAGTTGGAAGGGAACCATAAGGATCATCAAGTCCAACTCCCTGCTCTTTGTAGAACTACTTGAAATTAAGCAATATAACTAAAAGCATCATCCAGATGTTCCCTGAACTCTGACAGACTGAGTGTTATGACCACATCCCTGGGGACCCTGTTCCAGTGACCAACCACACTCTCAGTGAAGGACCTTTTTCTAATGCTCAGTCTGAATTTCCCCTGATACAGCTCTTTTCCATTTCCTTGTGTCCCTATTAGCCCTGATTTGAGCAGGACTTTTGCCTGGATGACTTCCAAGGTCCCATGTAACTGCAGCTATCCTCTGTTCATGGCTCTAAGAATATTTTAGGTCCTGTTTCCCATAGTACACTATGGAGCTGGAGTTGTCATAGCCAGAACACCAAAGACTATTAAGATACAGGACCTAACATCCTTCCTCTCTTGGAAACAGACAAAATCCAGTTTAACAGCCCAAGGGTAGAAGAAAGGAGCCTGGGGTATCACAAAGACAGTAAAAGGACCTTTTTCTCTTTTCTGGTCTCCCACAAAGGGAGTCCTAAATATGGTGGAGTGTGGCAGGACATTGGTCACCCCTGGAGCCAGGGACCAGGGCACCAGCTAGGGCACAAGCTGCCCCCTTCTGCAAAGCTACTCCATGTCACACAGCTCACTGCCACGAGCAGGTGCTTTAAGTCAACCCAGCTTCTTTCCACCATCACCATGCTTGCTCCCAATGCAATAAATAGAAAGGCTATTTTGTCAAGCCTAGCTGTTTTTATTCAGGAACTTCTCAGAGGAAGCCTGAGTGCATAAACAGGAAAGCAGGGACTGTTTTTACTTCACCCATCTATAGCCGGTACACACGGGCTGACATCAGGCAAGGTCCAGCTGCACCAAGTGCACCCAATAATTTGCTCCCAAGGCAGCAGTACCAACATCAGGGCAGGCACGGCCAGAGGGAAACAGACAAACACACTGCCCCTCCAGAGCCACACCAACACCCTGCTGCCCCAGGTCCCCATCCATGCTGAGGCAGTGGGGAGGTGAAGCGGTGCCCAGAGGAGTACCCTCACTCCTGAAATTCATGAGCAAGACATTTTTTTCCTGCCAGAGTGCTAGGCTCTTGGTGCAGCTTTCTAATCATGGGGAGCCTCTCTACAGTCCCTCAGCACCCTCGTGCTCCCGTGATGTGAAACACTGCAACCGGGGAGTGCCGGACAAATATTTTTAGCTCTCATGGACTGGAATTGTAGGCTGCACTGCAGATCTCCCTGCAGAAACACTGGTGGGAAGGAAAAGAAGCACCACTCTGTAATTTTGTCCCTAGTGATGGAGTTTCCTTTCTAAATCCTGAGTGTCAGTTTCATTCACTGCTGCAGGCTACAAGAAATCCACTTCACCTACAGCCACAACTTCTCTCCTGCTACCATATAATAAAACATGCAGCAGTTTTACAGTCACTGTACAGTTATTATATGACATATGTGTACAAAGCACACTGGCTTATATGACCACCCAAGTGATTAATAAAAATAAATAGAAGTGATCTTTAACTAAAGGTTGAATAAAATTGGTTTGGAAACCTTGAGAATAATTTAGAGTGGCTGTTTAAATCACAGAGACGCAAAGTCTGCAGGAGGTGGGTCTTCATGTAGGTTTCATCATTCCTGTTTCTCTCTCCATGGTCTCAATACCTTTAAATAGAATATCCTGCCAGATAATATTTATGTTAATTTGTTTATTTGCTACCATAGAAAAAAAAAAACAACTGCAACAACAGTGCTAAGGGAACAAGCGTGAATAGTAGTGAAGAAGTGCCTTGCTTATGAGTAATTTCCATCTCTATTTTAAACATAGTAAGTAAATTCTGCTCAGTTACACCAGTCTAAATTGGAGAAAGGTGAATTTTGTGAGAATTGAGGACAAAAGTTAGCCCACAAGTTCAGATTACCACTTCAGAAAATAACAAAATCGACTTATTAATTTTATTAATCACTCCCAGCTTATTTGATAGTTACTTTCTAGTTAGTTATATGCATAAAATGAACATAAAATTATTTTCCTCGTGCCTTTTACTATTTGTTAAGAACTTAAAAGCTACATTAGCAGTGATCTTCATTTACATCAGGGAGTACAAGAACCATAAGCTCTGCAACAGAAAATGACAGGAGGTGTGGAAACAGTGGGCACTGCTCTGCCAGGACAGTAGCACCTTGTGCTTGATTTGATTGTATAAATCAGGTTGCAGCATGGAGTATAGATAAACACATTTATCCCACAGCTTTCTGGATCTTCAGTTCAATATGAATAGAACTGCACCGAGACTTTTGTGGGGACATTAGTTTTTCTGCATTTATCCTATCAATAAGGGGATTTACTTATTTTGTACCCTGTCTTTAACCAGGGAAGGATGAAAAATCAGGCTAGATTCTTCTCTACTGCTGACCAGCTGAGTTCATGTCATACTGCCTCCCAGTTAATGCTCAGCTGCCTTTTATAAACTCCCCTTCTTCTTTCACTCTGTACAGTCCATCTGCCAGGCAGGAGTTGTATATGATTCTCAGAAAGTCACTGGATAGACTTCAGTATTTACTAACTTTATTTAAACTCATCAGAGACCACTATAAAGAGCTGTACAGAACTAACATCAATCTTGGCTGTTTGATCCAGGGTTTAATGTTACAGTTTCCATCAAACACACACTTTGTTGAGGTTTCTCTTACAGTAAAAAGCAGAAATTTCTGGGTTTGGCAATTCAAATTGAATAGGTGACAACAGACATTAGCTCTTCCAGCTGAGTCTGAATTTGTTGAATTTATATAATGGAAATAAGTAGCCAAAACCAACAACTCCTAGGAGCTGAAATGTTGTAAATCAAGTATAAATTATACAAAATCAAATTAATTACTTCGATGTAAATGAGAGTAGAACCAGGCTCAGTATCTCTTACAAGGAAGCGTTCTCTGACATCCTACCAGCATGCAAAGACTGATCTGTCTGACATACTGACATCCAATGTGCTCCTGCTAGGTGTTTTTCAGGGCAACTGCTATTTTACAGCTCTTTTAGTCAGGATAAATTGATTTAACAGATTTTCTATTTAGCCATCTGCATGTGTCAGAGTGCAGGTAGATAAGGTAAATGAGCTCGTGACTGGCTGTGTTCTAGCATCCTTTCCAGCCGCCTTCCTCACCAGCCTTTGAGAAGTGCAATTACTGAGCCTTTTTGCATCCCAGCATGAAGAGACATCTTGAAGTGTCCAAACTCTTCTCCTGTCTTCCAAGATAACATGATACAACAAGATTTCAAGAGTCTCTGCCTTTCTCTCCCCCTGACCTCCAAAAGCCTAAGACAAGGACTCTCAACCCCTATTTCCCTGAGTGTGGAAGGGAGGCAGAAAGTGCCATTTTACTGTGAAAAGTCAATATTTCAATCTAAGAAGAAAAGTAGTAAGGCAGATCAATTTATCTTCTGCGATGTGTATCAGTTTGTTTAGGAGAAAACTTTGGGAAGTTGGGCAGTGAAACCACAGACTAAGCAGGGAGACTGCAGGAAAGATCATTTTGCTGCCTTAGCTTGTAAAATTTGAATCTTCATAAAATCCCTCCCCCTCCATTAAAATGGATGTCATACACAAGTAAATAAGAGCACAGCAGCACATGACAGGAGAGAGAATCAGCTCCTACATATTCATGCAGGCTGAAATTTAGAGCAGCTCAGTTGTCAGTTTGTGTACTAGGGAATGAAAGTCATGTGGCTTATCTGGGTCTGGGAATAAAAGTTGCCAGTGTGACAGTTCAAAAACAAAAGAAGATGTGGTAAAAAGTTAGGAGCTACCCAGACTGTTCTGAGGTACCTGTTGTCAGAAAACAATCAATGCTGGAATGCAAGGAAAGAATTAAAAAACTCCCTAGAGCTCTACTGCAGCATTCAGTACTATTCCTCACGGTACTCAGTACAAATAAAATGTGAACTCCATAGGCCAATGTAAAGCATATTCAATCTCACTTCTTCCTTTCCTTTTAGGTTTCTCTTTCAAGTCTTTTTTCTTTGATTTCTGAGTGAAATTTCTGCCTTGCCTTTGTGGTCAACCATGCCAGCCATCTAAAGGTCTCTTGAGAAAGAGACTCTTTTCAAGAGTTAGTAATCATATGTGAAGAATTTTGGTCATGAATACTTCAGGGATGTTGTCAAGAAGAAGATGCAACAGAAATAGACAAGTTAAAAAAAAAGCTGGAGCAGCCTAACAGAGCCAGCTGCGATTCCTTCTGTCACATAGTCCTTCATGTATCCTTCAGCACAGGGTAATTCAGAGGATCCCAGTAATTTCCTCTGCAGGAATAAGCTGCTGGTCATATCCTCAAGCAACACAAATCCTCCTGTGTTAATGGACACAATGCTAAAATTGACCGTTTATAGATGTGTACAACCCATCTTTCATGAAGTACCATCAGTACCACAGGTAAGTACTGAAGAGATTTAAGACGCAGTCCATAGCTAGCAAACACCACTGGCTTAAGCCAGTTTCTGAAACTATTAAATGCTTTCTCTATCTGCTATTAAAAGGCATCTCCATCTTCACTGAAATGGAGACCATAACTTGAAACATCACAGCAACAGTGTGCCCGTATGAATGGCAACAAAATCAAATGATCAGCCTGCCTTTGCTAGTAGACTGGTATTCTGTGCCTCATCCATCAATATGAACGTTGAAGGCATCCTTGAACCATCACTTCTCTACCAAATAGACTGTGGGATTCATTGTCACTGGGTAGCATCCTACAGCCACTGTAGCAACAGCTGTGGCCCTGCCTGAGGAAAACACTGTGTGGTAAAGCAGAAGGACCTCTGTGGGAATTCAGTCAAGTCCAGCAAAGTTACAGCCAAAGGCCAAAAACACAGAGATGTTACATCTTATTTAACACTCATCACCTGTGAAAGAGCACTTTTTAACAGCAGAGAATCCTCAGGAAAGAAAAACAGCCTCTAAGCCCCTCTGAGAAAATATTCAGCATTCCTTGCTACAGTGCAGGTGTCCTTTTCTAAACAAATATTATTTCATTTCTCAAACCTATCAGATTTCTACTTTGCATTAGTTTACAGAGTAAACTGCCAAAGTATCCCTAAGCAATTCTGGAGTGGTAAGTTTACATGAAGTTCTCTCTGTAGCTGTGGTTTTGTCTGTCACTAACAGATGAGGCAGAGATATTTTTCTTCAGTTGTTTCATTTCATTCATTTAATTCTGGCTATATAATGTACCTAAATAAAGCAATCCTGTACCATTTTTTGCCCCCTTTTCTATTGTTATGATGGAGTAGAAGTTCATTACTTCTTCCAAAGTTCCAGTTGGTACATCGTGACTGAAGTCAGATGGGAGAGAGACAATTTACTATTACGCAACACCTGTGCACAAAAGTGGTTTTCTGGTACAAGGCTTTGTCTGTGGCAAAGCATGTAGTCACTACCATGAGAGCTGACGTCTGGAGGGCAGAAAGTTCCTTTCCAACAATTAGGAGTACCAGGTGAACCAAGATTCCCTTAAGCATCTAAAGAAATACCTGTAGTTAATGATCAGAATATCCTTGCAAGCAGTCTGAGAGGCTAAAGGAGAGTCAAAATCCAGGGGACACATTTACAACATCCAATGCATTTCAAGTGAATCTGGTTCATACGTCATAATCTGAAAGCAGAGCAAGGCATTCAGCAGCTCCTGCACTGCTCAAAGTGAAAAATTACTTTTCTTAAGGTTTGGACAAGTAAATAGACGTTCTTATTGCATGTTTATATGAATCATTTGAAATGATTTATTGTTTTGTTTTGTCATTAAAACTACAGGCTTTGAGTATCACTCAACTTCTGTTGTGTGTGTCACATGTGCTTTAAGTTGGCTCTATTAATGGCTCCAGCTTCTTGATTTTGAAAAGACCATGGGGTGTAATGCAAGGATCTATTTTAAGTCTACAGCTATTTTCTATTTTGGCAAAGAAATAACTGACAGCAAATAAATATCATGCCATCATTTAGATACATGTGGATGATTCTGGATGACATTACAGTGCCCAACAAAATAGGAAGCAAAAAAAAAAAATCAGCAGCCAGTATAAGCACTGGGCAAAGATGAGCATAATAACATCAAACTGCTAGTAAATGGAAGCATGGCTCTACTGAGGTAACTTGAACAAAACATTTGATCACTTCTTCCTGTGTTACCTTTTCAAAATGGAGTCCAAAATTAGTTTTTACTACTGGACTCATTTCAGACCTAGGGCCTGCTTTTTGAAATAAGACTACTCATAATGTTATTCACAATACAGAAAGTAGGCCTTTTTTTTTTTTTTTCAAATACTTTAGTTATTTACTAGCTTCTGAAGTATATAAGGATGCATTTGGAAATCTGGGTCTTTGTGCACCACAATACCCCTCGTTGTCCTATCCTTCCAGTCTAGAGATGCGCAGCATCTGATCTCCATCCTGACAGAAAGAAGAGCTGTCTGATAACATTTTTGCTGCTTATCATCTTCTGTACTGCCTCATTTGACCTTAAAAGCAGTCTCAGTAGTCAAGGCCTCCAGCAGTGCCTCCAGGATTAAATATCTAGGGAAAACTCTAAGAAACAAGGGTACAGTGCAACCTCCACAAATTATTCTGTTGAGTTTGGGAGCCACCACTACCTTAGATACATCATCCCATCAGGAGGTGACATTTGGTTCCCATGTTACAAGAAATGCAAACAAATGTGCCACATTCACCTTCTCCCACCCTTTATCATTTTATAGACAGACCTTTCCTTCCTCCCAAGCAACAGCCCCAGTAATAACCACTCTTTAAAATACAGAAAGTAGTTCTCATCTCTCAAGCAAACCCAGCATATGCCATCGCTTTGGTCTCCCTCTCCTCACACCAGCCCTTAGGTCCCAGAGCACAACACTGCTGTGCCAACACAGCCATGGCTTTTAGCAGAGTGATCTAAGGTAAAAATGTCCAGCCATCCAAACCCCTGTAATGCTGAGACTCCAACCTAGCAACTAGGAGGTTAAAGCCCTGATTACACAAACTACAGTAAACACTGGGGGAGCTCAGGGGGCTTCAGATTTCACATCTGGTTATGCTGTGGCTATCCTATTTTTCTGATTAGACCAGTTTATGATTATCACGTGATAAGAGATGCATGAGCTGAAGTGATGCTTTAGTCTTTGGAAAACCTTTTTCTGAAGTGGGACTTTATTCCCTTTCAGTTCATCCAGCTCCCACTCTACTCTTATTTCCATAAAGGTCTTGGACCCCTGCTTCACCAATAAGCCTCAAAACACGGGAGAGTTCAAAGCTTTGAATAAAGATCTTACTCATCACATACAGATAACTAAATCAAACTTAATGCTTCATCTCTTCAAAGTTTGCCTCATCTGCTGGTAAGTAAGAACAATTACAAAATAAAAGTCTTGCCTCTTTCTAGGACACTTTAGTGATGACCCGTTAGTACAGAAATAATTGGTTTAAAGACACACTTTCAGTAGAGTGGATGTAAGAAGGAGTGCATTAGATGGGGAGGAGGAGCATGTAAATTTCTCTTCCACCCATTTCCCAGCTTGTCCTTATCACCACCAGATTACGTAAGTCTTTCCCCTACTAGGAATTGGGCTTGCTTTAGCTGGTAGTACTCCAATTAATGTTATCTTTATCTCTGGAATTGTTAGAATTCCTTAGAAATCCTATGTGGGATGATATTAGCTTATTTGGCCAATACCTTTAGAATATTTGTTTGTTTTCACTCAGACAAAAATATTCAGGCCATTATGCTATCTAGTGTGCTAGAGCTGAGCTCACTGCCTCTGCTCCAGAGGACATCAGGATTGGCAAGGGCTACTCAGAGGACAAACCACCTCCTCTCAAGCTGTGCTTGGGACCTCCCCAGCACAGCCATCACTGCTGTCATTGATGGTGCCACACAGTTCTCTCCCTACAACACAGCAAGCTGTAGAGATACCTGAGCAAACAAAGTGCAGCTCTCAATTACATGAGTCTGTTGATAAGTGCAGAAACCACTTACATATTTGTTCTGCCCTCAGTTCTTTGCTCTATTTCTCTACTTAGAGGTATTTTACTGTATCCATTGTTTTGTCATAAAAATCAGAGTGTTTAGCAATAGTTATGAGAGCCAAAGGTCTGAGTATAAACCAAAAGTTAAACCTTCAGTAGGTACAAATTGATATATCTCCATTGATTCCTTTGGATCTATGCCACTACTCTGGTTTTCCTCAGGATATCTAGTGGGAAAAAAATCACATGGGTTGTTTTTTAATTCTAAGACATAGCAAAACAGTCCAGGCATAGATCTCTTCCATGGAACAGTCTTCATTTTGAAACAGATTGTCAGCTTACTTTTAAAAATTAATATAAGAATATAAGAGTCTTCTACTTCAAGCAGAGGTTACTTTTTTTTTTCCTTACTACTGAGATTTTGAGTCATTGAGTTGTTTTTTATTTGTGGGATTTTTTTAGAAAGTTCATAATTCGTATATATCTACACCTTTCAAAAATCCCTCTGTTATTCTTAAAGAATTTAGGAATAAATACAGGACTCATCCACATGTCCTGTCCTAGTGCTGAAATTGGAGTTGAAACCAGAGCTGCAGCCATTACACTTTAAAGCTTTTTTCACTTAACAGACTACTTGGATTACACAAATTGCATACTTGACAGTTTCACCTGTCTAAATTGCAAAAACAAGCCCCTACAGAAGAGCCAAAGTAAAATCTGAGCACACATTCAGAAGATGAATGGCACCAAAAAGTAGCTGTTTGTGGATGGACAGCATTTACACTTGCATTCGGTGCATTCAGTGCAGAGTTATCAATGTGACAGCTCCCTTTTGTTACTGCTGTGTATTGGCTTTGATTACAAACCACTGCAGAGCTGAGGTCAAAGAAAAACTTCCACATTTCCCAAATTATTTCTGGAACACATGAAGGTCAAAAAGGCAGATTCTGTTCCACACCACACCCACCAGCCTGACACCAGTGGAGCAGCTCTGTTGCGGGAGAGCAGGCTGGCCCATGCAGGGTTCACAGGGAGATTTTAAAAGAAACTTTTTGATAGGCAGGCTACACCAGTTTACCTAAGATGTTACAGGGAGAGTGAGGGGAGAAGTGCTTATATGGGGTAAAATCTTCCAGTTCAGTAGTTACAGGCCTAAGTGCTACAGATTTTTTCAATAAGAAGTGTGCTTTTCTCTGTTGGCTCTATTTCCTATATCTCTCTGCTCCCATGAAGCTGCATCTCCTCCCTAGTCTCAAAGGACCACATGTTCTTCCTCTTTAGCCTCCATCACCTCCTTTCAAATACTCCTCTCCTGCTGTAAGTGTGGCTATCAAAGCATATCAAAGCAACTCAACATCAGGCATGCCACCAGCACTCAGGGCACCCTCTAAGTTCTGGAGCCCCTCCTGAGACTCCACACAGTTTCATCAATCACACTGCTTTTTTTAATTATTTTTTTAATCTTCCTCCTCCCCAGCTTTCCCCAGGCTCTCTCGCTTTGTACTTATTGCAAAACTCCAGACTTTGTACAGTGAAACAGAAAGAAAGCTGAGTCCATCACTAAATGCAAGCACTTACTTTATTCCTTCTGCCACTAGACCCCATTTGTGCCTTGTATTTCATGCTCTCACGTAATGGAGGATTCAGGTGTTTCTGATGTTGCTGCCAGGCACTAAAAGCAGAGTGATACTATTGTGAGCTAAAAAGGATCCTTCTTCCCCTAATTGTAATCGCAGATAAAGCTGGGAATTCTCCAGCACATGCCAAGCAGCTGCTGCTGTGAACAGGCTTCAGGGATGTACTTTGGTGCATTCCTGGCCTGACTTAGTGCCTCACGTTAACTCAATTTTCAACCACAGTCATTCTTGTACTGCCTTATTATTATAGCAGTGTAAAAATAAAATGTTTGGACAGTACTGAAACTTCCTCCTAGAAGCCACTCTCATCTGCATAGCAGGTTACTATTCTGTATAATGAGGTGGCAGTTGTTTCCATCCTACCGCTTCCGGTCAGATTATGTTTCCAATTAATGGCCTCCATACATCTCTAGAACAATTAGCAGGGTGGTTACTTGATCTCTGAATAGCAAAAGTCATACTCAACTCAGCAGAAGTTGAGTGAAAGAAGCATAATATCTTCTGGAGTTGATCTTGTTAACTGACTTCTTAACCAAAATAACATTTAATATTAACAATATTCTTAAGTATTTTTCTTGCATTTTCATGTTTCTAGGAAAAAAAAACACATTATGTTGTAACAGGAAAATACGTGTTTTCATGTGTTTAACAAGTTTGTAGGGTCATCTGCCGTTTCTATGTCCTGACACCTCTTGATGCAGGGTTCAGTGTGATCTTGATGGGGGATTCAGGAACACTTCCAGGCTGTTTGACATTGTGATTGCAATGTGACTTACATCTAAGACATGTACAAGCAACCCTGCCTGGAAGTTCAGTTGCTATACAAAGGACACCTGGGTAAGTATGTTGGAAGACACTCTCACCACTCTACTCTGACCAGACCTGGACAACTGCGACCTAGGTTTTGGGTCAGCCCATCCATTCTTGATAAGGATTTCAGTCAATGTCCTCAACAGCATCATGACATTAATCCTCCAAAGATGCTGCAGTACAGTAAAATTTTGATTTTGCCACCCTTATTGGTCCAAAGCAAAAGACTTTTTATGTATTATCCACACTGTCTTCATCAGTCCATATCTATAAATAAATAAAGCTTACAAAAACAGTACTGAAAAAAAAATGGAACAAATTGGTTTTCACAAAACTAAAACCAGACTGTAATGGAAACAACTGTATTTAGACAGAGAAATACTGGTGAGAGTTCAAGTGAGATACAGTCTGAGCTTTGTGGCCTGGACTGCTTTTGTTTTCAAATAATTGAGTTTGCCTCCCAGAGCAGGTGAGGAATAGGAATGTGGAGAAGTGTGATCAAATTTCATCAGAAAAAGTACTGAGGAATAAAAGCAGCCATTACATTAATCCTCATCTTCAGACAAATTCTACTTCATGTCAGCAGTTGGTAAAGGGAGTGAGCAAAAGGTGACAACAAGGTAATCTGCCCTTTCCGTGTCTTTAAGCCTCTTGAAAAATCCATTGTCCTTGTCTCTGCAAGAGTTAGACTTTTAACCCTTCAGTTGGTATACAGGAGTTACACACTTTTTAATGGAAAAAACTATTGCTTTCTCCATCTGGAAGCTGCCTTGGCACCCTGCTAGCATCCTGATGGCCATTTGTGTCAGCAGTTGCATCGCATCCACCCTCATTTTTGACTTGCAGGTAAAACCTCTGAGTCGCTGGCCCACAATCAATTCTCTTTTATCTTGGTGAGAAGATTTCTGTCAGCCATCTAAAAGTTAGGCACCTCATCCAAACTGGTGACCTATGCACATGTGATGGGGTTCATCCCACCCAACCTAAATGTCTAAACTGGCTCAACTCCAGAGAAGCCTTCCTCTTTGCACTGATTATAGAGCAGGCTAGACACTACCTTAAAGCAGTTCTGAAGATTTTAGACAGCTAATGCTAGATTAAATGAATCCCACCTCCCTGACTTGTGTGGTCTTCAGACAGCATCCAGCCACACTAGCTCCTTTCCATTGCATAATGGGAGCAGGTTGTAACTCCTTTTCTTAAGAGCAGGCCGTGTCAATGCTGATCAGTGTAGCAGCAGCAGCATCTGCCTATTGAACCATGCTTGAAATGGTCCTGAGGCAACTTACAAATACCTGTTCCCCTTTTAGGCTACTTTTATACAAAACTTACATCAGAGTAACTGTAAATCTTCACTAATATTATCTGAGGTGTTGAGGTTACTCCTGACCTTTAGCAAAAGGAGCACAAAGAAAAAAAAACTTTAAAGAGAAGTTCAGCAGAGCTTATTTTCATGTAAGTCATGTCTATAAAATCTCTAATAAAATCAGAGCACTCATTGACTTGAAAGCCATCTGATTCTTAAGCAATATCCCAATCCAAACAAACTGATCTTTAAATTGGACCTTGTAATTCCTTTTGTAAAGTCATCCCTACCACTGAGGTACATCTGTTGAGTATGGAGTCAGATTATTTTTTCTGTGCATGAGTATTTCAGTAAACTTGCGAATGAACTCTGTAATCTCTGGTGCAATTTAAAAGCTGTACACAGAATACGCTCTTTTCAGCACCTGCTGAACTCCAGCCCACTGCAGAATTAGTACATACACAGTGTCCAAGCTGTAGGATATCCTGAAAGGACAGTTCAGCATAGTCCATAGACCACAGTAGTGCCATAACACAGCTTTCTAAACCACATCAACCTTGCCCACAATTAAGCACATGTGAACAAAGACTGGAGAGAGAGTGGGCTCTAGACCCTCTCCAGAGACAATAGGAGAGAAGCACTGCCCTAGGGTAACACATCTTGGATGGGATAGGGTGGAATGGGGAGAATCACCCTCTGAAAGTACCTGTTCACTGTTCCTTGTGCAGGAATTGAAGACAACTATTTCAGGATAGACCTCTGACTTTTAGATGGCTAAACTCTGTCAAGATGAAACCCATACATCCCTGCACAGGAGAAGTTCACATTCCTGGTTTTTTCAGCCAGCTTGTTTGTCTTTGCCCTGAAATGAACTCCCATTAATCTCAGAGTAAGTCATGGCTGAGAAGCAGTTTGTGAATCTGCTTTTTATCTTTACCACCTTTCAGCTCTCATTTACCATCTTTCAGCTCAGCCTGGGAGCCTGGCCATGACCATGTGTGTAGGCATGCTACCAGGCATGCCAGGACTGTTCTCAAGACAAGGAGCTCAGACACCATCTGCACAGACACAGCCTTTGACATCTCACTAAAAAAAGGGCATTGCTTCCTTATAAGAATATCTTAGGCAGTACTTATTTTCTTGGATTTTTCTTCCTGGGAGACTACTCACTCTGTTTTTATTCACTCATGACAAACAGAAGAGAAATAAATGACTTAGTGGTAGGACTTGAAGAAGTGTATGTAATTTGGTGAAGACTGTCTGAGTGCTGAGCTCAAGTACTACCGGAGTCATAACATTTACTAAGCTTTGTATTTAGGGCAATACCCCAAGCTCCATTTTCTCTGTATTATGTTTGTCCTGGCTATTAATAGCCTATATGACACCCATATGACCAAATAAATCTGGCCACTGTGGAAGACCCCATGGAAGTGTTGTGCTGTGTGCGGGCTGAGTTTATGAGCAGGTTTGGAGGAAGCTGTTCAGGGGTTTCACCACCCTCCAGGGAAGCATCTCAGTCAGCAGCTTTCAGGGTAGGAAGGAGAGGAGGAGGGGAGTGATACCCCCTGTGTCGTGGCAATACCTCTGGCCACTGCCAGTCTGGGGGTAAAGTGGATCTGCGGCCTTTGTGGCCCAGTCACCAGGTCCAGCCCTCGTGCCTAAAGTACCTGGTCTTGGGGGTTACGGGGAGCAGTCTCTACCCCTGAGTGAGAATTTCACTCTCTGCTTGTAATTCCACTTCATTCCACTTTGAAGCAGTGAAAGAGTAAGACAAGATAGTAAATAAAATCTGGAGTTGCTTATTCAGTCTTTACTTCTTTTCACTTTGTCTTCTAAAAAATACAGGCAAGTTAGTCTGTTAAGACTAAGGGCTTGGTCATTAGACTTTTGTTGTTTATTTTTTTCTCTCAGCAGAAGAGTAGATGCCAAAGTGTTACTAATATTCCTTGCTAAGTTTTGAAAAAATGTTATTTTTCTGCAATTAAACAAGTTTGTTGGGGTTTTTTTCCTACAAAATTGGTAATGGAATTAAAAAATAGTCTGTGCTTTACCTTCCCCCAAGAGACCTTGGCTAAGTACTACTCCAGATAGTGGCAAAACATGCAAGTAATTTGCTAAAGGGACTATCCCACCACTGAATTTACTGCAGAACAAACAAATGTGACATAAGCAAATAGGTGAACTCCTGAAAAGGGGCTTGGCAGGGCAAAGACTCGAATTTTTTTTCATTAGTTTCTCTGGTTCAAAAGGCTTAATTTCTCAGCAAAAAGCTAGCAGTGCATGGCAGGCAGTAGCAACTAGGCATGTTAACTAAATAAGCAATTTTAAACCATTCAATCAAGCTAGCCAAGGGGAGTGGATGAAAAAGGTATTTTTAAAAGCTATTCCATGCACTTGAAGTGTATTTTTTCATTCCCCTGGTCTCCAGATTCCAGGACATGTCTTTGCATGTCACCAAAATCTAGATGAAAACTCAAAGACTGAAATTCTCTGCTGGGGGCTTAGGTGGAACTTGAGTGGTCATAAGCCTTGAATGAGCAGCTACACCAGAGGAATTTCATTCAGAGAGTTCCTCTGCCATTTTACTAAGTGTATTTATTTACACTTTGTAACTGTATCTTTGTTCTACACTACCAAAACCTTTTAGCAATTTTCAGCAATGAATCCTCTGTATAATGTGCTTTTTAAACCTTCCTGAAATGATCTCTTCACACTGTATATATTAGGGAACTAATATTGCACTAAAACTCTTTTGACCCTGCACTTATTTGGAAGGGGCACAGGAGTTCATTGTCCCTATGCCTCTCAATGGTATATATCTCAGAATCATCCATCACGTTCAGAACAGCACGGTCATCATCAAAATGAAGAAATAAGAGTTTTAAATTGCAGCCCTACCACCTGAGAAATACCCTGGTTTTAAGATTTATCAGGGTATTTGCATTCCTCTCATGTAACCTGGTACATCCATTTAAGGTTAAAACTCTGTGTGAAATACAGCTTTCTGAAGGATTAGCTGTATGGATCACAGCATGGCTGATGTATAGGTGAAGTGGCATTTTCTTTGCACCTTTCATGCCAGAGAATCACTCTGATGCTGGAATTTTACTATCTATCTGAAGAGTATTTTGTTAACGGTTCATATGAGTAATGCTCATGTCCTCTAAGAAGCAAGGTAAATTGTCAGTAGAAAGCAGCTATGCTGGTGTTCTATGCAGATAGGTTGGTTGGACTGGCCACATTTCCCCAGTATGATAGGAGTGTACTCCCTAGCCATATAAATGTCAAGAAGAAATGCATAAATTTTGTAATGTGATTAAAAAGCAACCATTTCTATGGCATGATAATGCTCTGTGAATTATACATTGTGTATGACTTACTGAAAAATTGCTACCTCTGGAAGTGTTTTATATTGGAAATATATGAAGATATGATTAAAAGGTATTTCAGATGAAATCAATGAAAAATATGAACCCATGCATAGGACAAAATTAAAACTGGAGCTTCTGGAAATCTCCAAGAAGTGGGGTTCCCTCTGTGTATTAATTTTAATGTGTGTTCTGCAGTAGGTTT
>NW_009943047.1:40018-76949 GCF_000696875.1 Nestor notabilis | reverse complement strand
GGTTCAGCAGTAGCCACAGTGAAGCCCACTCAGGTAGAGGATTATGCCATGTTCAAATAGTTCTGCCCAGCTGTTCTTGGCATCTGGTCTTTCTCAAGGTTTCCTGTTCATTCTTCTGCTGCACGCTTTCCATGTCCCTGTAGCTATTTGCCTTTTCCAGATGCAAGACAAAACATCTCTTGAATTCGGCAGAAAAGAATAGAAGCCTGTAGTTGCTTTTACTGCAGTGCATTTTCCTTAGCTCTAGCAAGGAGTAGGCAGTATAAAACTGCATCAGCAAATCTGTTCTGTTTCAAACTGAGTCTGTGTTTTCTTTCTCTTGGTGATATTTAGACGTATTTAAACGGCATGACTACAGTATCGTATGGTTAATAAAAAGAATTTTCTTCATGGTGCATACAGTAAAATCTCTTCTTCCAAAACACAACAGAGACTATATATTAGACATACTTTCTGCTTGCATATTTAATCAGTATGTACTTATTCCAGCCATCACACAAGATGCAATATGAAAATAGATGCCACTAATAATCAATACCTTCTAAATATTGCTACATTACGTAAGCTGACAGACAATTTTTACCAGCACAAGATCTCAGATATGTTATTTACTGTAATCATTTATGGTAAATATTTATAAAAACAATCCTAAACACAGGACACATCTGTAATATTTCTTCCTCACCCTTTTTCTTTCCTTTATCTATCTCTACTCTCCCACTGTCCCAAACACCTCCATTCATTCCTTATAGATTTCAGGATCCTGTTTTAACCTGCTTCGTTTGCACTTTTCAAAGGGAGTAAATTTCACCCACTTCGTATTGCATTCTATGACACTTGTGTGCTAGAGCAGAAAACGGGAAGCAGGCAATGCATATTTACAGCCCAACAATAAAACAAAGTGGTAAAAGACATTAGAATTGTAAAACATGGCAAGAAAAAGACATTATTCCCCAAGAGAAAGGAACTGTTATTTTTATATTTGTGTGGAAGAAGGTGATGCTGCAGTCACCTAACACATTGGTAAGATTAAAGGCTGCTGATACTACTCTTTGGCAGCATTCTAAAGGTGAAAAAGGCAGACGACAGTCATGCAAGGAATAAAGAAAGGTGACAATCAAAACATCTGCATAATTGCCACCCTAGCTTCAAAGCCTACTGGTAAAACACAGAAGGTTTATAAACCAGGTAACTCTTGAGCCATATTCTGCTCAGCTACAGCTTCACAAATCCTGTCATTGAGATAGCTGCTAATCATTTGCACTGCTGTAAGCCAAAATGCAACCCACAAAAGTGAATTCATAGCTTTACCTGAATAAGACCAAGTAAACTCACCCAAAAATTACAAAGAAGCCCAAAGCCGTTGTTGAAACTTTTGGGGGATAATCGGCCTAGAAATAGACTTAAAATTTTTTTCTAATTTTTATGTTAAATAAATAAATAAAGAAAGTAATTATAAAGATCTATTAGGTAAAAGTGATCATATTGCAAAAGGAGAAGAAACCAAAACATGTCTGTAAAATATTTGGTTTATTGTGCTACATTTTTAATAGCTAAAAATAAAGCCTTGTTTATTCAATTTTGATGATAACATTGACTCACCTACCACACAGCAAACCATAGATTTCTCTAATGTGTTTGTTTTGCAGAAGTAACTTGCAAAACAAGTAGTCCTTTTAGTGACAATAACACTTTATAATCGCAGAAGGGCTGTTATTTTTCAGATTGGGAACATAAAATAGCACTTCATGTTTACCATGTTCATACTCATAAATGTAAGTACCCTGGAGTGGAACACTTGAATTGCTTTACATATAAGCTGGCTCCTATGGCATCGCATACGTTTCCTCATTTGATATAAATAGTTTCTGCTTTCCCCTTGGTTGTTCTTTCCTCTACTTTGGCTTCACCCCTTCTGAGATCAGAGATGTATTGTGCTGATCTCTGCGTGATGGGGGAGGTCAGCCTTGGCCATTTGGAGATGCAGAAGCTGGCTCTGTGCATGAATCACTTTTAAGAAGAAAGTCTGTCTCTCAGCTTCTATGCAAAATTCCCAGTGACTGAAGTGAAGTTTCTTGTTAACAGCAGACACATTAGAAAAATGCAAGTGGACTAGACCTGCTGCTTCAACTGAGACTGCATGTCCTTAAGAGAGTGAGATGTGTCCCTTATGTGCCTGGCTATACGCTTTAGATGTATAGCCCTGCATCTCTAAGCATTTCTGAGTAATAATATGAGGGTTTTAATTTGTCCTGATCTCTTGTGAGAACAACTGCACAACCAAATAAACTGAGCTAATAGAAAGAAGATCATTATGCTCTTTTAACTCCTCCTAGGCCTAGTCTTTCTCAAACAAAAATGGCCAGCCAACCATAAATTAGAGTTATGTGTCTGTAACCATATAGCATTTGTCCCATGATGTGGGACGACACCTGGAAAAGCCAAGTACATTGAAAGCAGAGGACCAGTTTGGAGGTAAGGTTAATCTGAGACCAGGAGACCTGGATTCGGTTCTTTACTTTGACACAGGTTTTTTCTGTGACAACAGATAAACCACCCACTTTCCCTTGGTTCCAATTCATAGACGTCAAAAAAGCACATGAGGAGGTTCACAGAAAGATGTGAGCACAACATGGGCTTTGGTCTCCCATTAGCACTTCATCACCCTGAAGCTCACGCGCCCAGCAAGTAACACTGCACTTGGCTTTATTTTCTTCTGCCCTCTGCTTGTCTTGTTCATCCAGCAGCAGGTCCATCTGGGCAGTGGTCAGCTCTTCCTACATGCAGTGCCAAGGCAAGGTCTTGCAGATACCATTGTACTGTCAGCAACAGAGACCTGCACAGGGGCCCATCTGAAGGCTACATTGCGACATCCTGCCCTGCTCCTGTAGGCACACACACGGGCCACGTTGTGGTTTAGTGATGTACCAGATCACTGAGCAAAGGCATACGCTCAGGGTGGTTACAGCCAGTAGCACAGTGAAATAGGTTATTCAGGTTTGGCTGATGTCACAACGTAAACACCACTGCATCAGTGTCACCAGCTGTTAGCACCAGGCAGGCAGCCGCCTTCTGCCCGCTCCATCTTCCAGCTCAGAAAATAGTAAGGGGGGGAAGAATAGGCAGTTGAATCACAATGAAACGTAATGTAACAGCAGCTACCCCAAGCTTGCAGTTTTGAAAAGGTATTGGCCAAAACACCTTCCTTAGGAAAACTGCAGCCCTTAGTGCTCAGAAGGGGAGAACGCGTGCACACCATCAGCACAGGGGACGGGGCTTGCCTTGCAGCCTACACAGTGCCTGCAAGTACACGGCAGTGAAATTCAATTGTTGCAAACCACAGTCGTCACTCAGTTGGAAAACCAGCCTTCAGACTTATCCTCCTTAGAGACTAGTAGTAAGGAAAGTTTCAATTGTAATGTTGTCATTTTGGTTATGCACATGAAGGCAAAAAAAGGAACAGCTTGATTTTAAGTGTTCAGCACCTGCAGCTCTCATTGACTTCAGTGGGATTCCTGACTGCTTGACACTTCTGAAAATGAGACCAATCCTTTCACAGCAAACAAGCATTCTCTTTTTTCCATCCTTGTAACCAGAACTTGTATCTAAATCATATACAAACCAGGGGAAAAAAGTTTTAGGCTGAAATCATGCAGAAAATTTTCAGCCAAAAAGTGCAGTTATCAGCATATAGAGACACAGGTATTTGGAGAAGTCTCCACTTGTGCTGCAATATGGTGTTCTACTGCAGTACAAAAATAGAAATACTATGAGTATGATTATTACTATAAGTTATTGAAGCTGTAATAAGTGATTACAACAGTTACCAGATTGTTAGAGACTCATTTTAACTTCACCTCCTCACTAGTCTCCCAGGGATTTTTTGTTTTGTTATTCTTTCAGGTAAGTACAAACTGGGGTTTGCCTTTTACAGGCCCTAATGTTCAACTCCATTTTTATATTTCTCAAAAACAGCAACTTTTGATTTAAATGGCTCGGAGCAGGCATTCATAATTGAATTCCACTACAATTTTTGAAAAAAACCACAGATAGGCTGTTTGTTTTTTCAAGCTAAAATTAGTTATAGCCATCAATACAAATGGCCTGCATACATGCAACTTTGTGTAGTGGGCTGCCCACAGCACCCGCATGGTGCCAGATACAAATTTAAACTAGTAATTTGGAAGGATTTCAACATCAACCTTCCCGATTTCCCCATCTAGGGACTTTCTGAGTAATTAAAGATTGCCTGGCTCTTGCTGGAGGCTATGAGTGCATTAGCCAGTATCAACACTGAGCTTTGGAAAAGTGTGGCTACCTGTATTTAGTGCCTGTATTCCATGAGTTGTGAAAGGGTGACAGAGCTCACAGAAGGGAAAAAGAAGCAGGAAGCAGTTGGCACACACCTTACCATTAGCGAGGCTTTGCAACTTCTTCTGGGAAAGCACTAGAGGAAGCTATCATAAGATGTATGCAAGTTCTACTGGAAATGCTAGTTTCAGAAAGCAGTTTTCAGTACTGCTCTATCAAAATTGAAGGATATCCAAAAGCAAGTGCTGATACTGCTCCATATTTTCATGAGAGAGATGGGCAACTCATTATGATGTTTGTGTTTGCAGATGATATCAAACTGATAGATGCTGCACATCTGTTAAAGGATGAACATTCAAAAGTATCTTGAAAAATAGGGAAAAAGTCTTAAAAGAATAGGATGCAGTTCCAGAAGGTACAAATTTCTACAACTAGGGAGCAATAGCAAATATCTTGAGTATGAGAGCCTTATGGGCAATGGCAGTTTAGCCAAAGCTTCTTCAGATGAATACCCACAGCCCACAGTAGATCACAACGTGAACACTAGTGAAGAGTATCATTCTGATAGAAAAAATGAAGAAACTGAAACACATTGTTCATTATGTGTAAAAACTTAATTAATTTTCCTGCAGTCCTCAGAAGAAACTAAACAGGAATATGTAGTTCTCAGCCATAAAGTTCAAAGAAAACACAGAGTGGTGGAAATACCTCAAAGGAAAGCAGTGAGAATCCCCAGAGGCACAGTCTTGGAGGGATAGTGGAAGGAAATCAGGCTGTTTAGGGAGAAGAAGTCTGGAGGAAGATCTAATAACCATCTTCAAAACTGAAAAAATAATCGCAAAGAAGAAGCAAATAGATTGATTTTCTTGTACAACATGGAAAAATAAGAAAGAAAAGCCAATGAAAGTGAGATAAAAGGCCAGGAAGATCTTTCTAGTGAGAAAGTTGTTTAAGTCAAGGAACAGACTGTCATGGATACGGGTGTGAGATCTCCACCACTGAAATGGCTGAGCAAAGACTGGACAGATGCTTTCTAGAAATAAGGCAGATCCTGCCCTTGGGTGAGGGTCAGAACTCTCCATATGTGGATGCCCAGGGCATCCAGCCTTGGACATTCCCAGCCAGCTGACAATGCACAGGGAACAGTTAGAAACTCAGCTTCCAATGACTTCTACTGTATGTTACCCTCTAAAATCTGACAGCAATCCCTAAAATTACACCTTACTGCAAGTCTATGGACCCCTTGATAATCCACTCCCTCTAATGTGGACTTCTTCATTCACTGTGACTTCTTAATGCAGTAGTGGTCAAAATGTCCCTGAAAAATTTATTTGAGTTTGCCCCTGAAGATCCTTAATAAAATAAGCCCATGTGTTTGGACAGATCCATAGAGAAAACTTTGGGCTAGTATCTTCCTTCACAATTAGATAACTTTATCAGTATTACTTTATGGTATCTAGTTTTTAACATGAATTGAAAATGCAGCTCCTTGGATGGTTATAGAGATATATATATATGGTTACCTTTTTAAAATATATAGTTGGGAAAAATTTATTCCAAGAACTCAAATGCCTTCAGACTAAGATTAAAGAATGAAAGTATCAGAGGAAAGAGAGCAAAAGCTGGAAAGTGAACTGCACAGGAAAGAGATAACTTAGACCTACTTCACCACTTCTGCTGTGATAGAAACAAAACATAGACTGGCATGAAAATCCTCCTGCACCAAGGACAACAGGATCAGGTGCAGCAAGGGAGAGAAAGGAGAGTAAAAAGCCAGTGGGAAAACAAGAGCACATGAAAATTGAAATTAGGACAGTACCATTTATTATTGACATGTTTTCTTTAAAAACATACTACCTTCTTATTTGGAAAGAACATGAGAGTGAACAGGAGTGCTTACGACCCTGGGGGGCTGGGAGGATGAGAAGGTGAAGAAAAGAACAGAGCTGGAGAAGTGGAACAAAGCCCTTAACAAGGATGCAGGTGAGAGGCAGACACAGCTGTGGCTGGTGGGGATGCATACACGCCTCCCAGAGGGTGATGGCAGTGCCCAGACTCCATCACTGTCACTAGGCAACCTGATTAGGGCTGGACAGATGAGAGTGTAAAATAAAATTAATTCATCAACCTGATTTTCTTTTAGCAGCTTATGCACTCACTGCTTACTAGGAGAGTGTGGTAAGGTTCTTACATAAGCATTTATAAAGACTGGTATCTAAATTACTACAAAAAGGAAATTTTGTTTCCAAACAAGAAAGGGCAGATAACTATTAAACTGAGAAACTATGATCAAGTTTTCATGAAAATGTCCTCATACAAGTTGAGCAATGCTTACAAGAATAGACGCCCCACATCTACTAGTAGATGGTGGTCCTGCTGGGGAGGAGCGCAGTTCTCTACTCAGTCCGTAAAAATGTCAATTTCTTATCCTAAACTGGTATAAAGACAGGACCATGGGAGCACAGACTTCAAAAAAATTCTGTGTTGTCATGTGTCGTGGTTAAAGCTACTAGGAAGGAGAAAAATAGCTGCTGCAGCTGAACCGAGGAGTCCATACAAGTTATTTTCTTCAGAATTCTTGTGAGAATATAGCCACGTTCCCACAGCAGTTTAAGTTCTTACCCTTTTGGACTTTTGCAGTAAAGAAGGATGTGGTAATATGATGTGCGCCTTCTGCCCAGAGCAGGGGAATACACCTATTCCTACTTCAGTTCATTGGCAGATCCCGAGCACTGCAAGCCATTTCCTATCAGCTCTGACTCATCTTGGAAAGGAATTATGGAAAAGTTCTCCTACAGACCCCTCAGAAGGCATTAACTGGTGTAACCCCCAGCAGGTACATCTCACGGTTCCCGCTCAGCGCTCGATCCAGAGAGGCATGGCAGGAACAGCAGGTACAGTCACAGCATAAATGGGAGTGGTGGGTATCTAACACCCTGAAGCACTGTGTCCCACAAGGGAAGAATAAACCCCTTAAGGGCCCCAAGCTTTCCCACCTCAGTTCCCTCAGCAAATACACTTTTGGTAACACCTGCCTACTTTAATCTGGCATCTTTGCCATTCAGCTCCCTCATGACTACCTGGAGAGAGATGGTGCAGGCAGGTGGCTGTAGGGGTCCACGTGGGACCCCTTTGTTTGGGGCACCTTAGTCATCCCCTGAGGGGTGTCTTAGGGCCATCTTGGTAGACTGGACACTGAGGACATGAGATCTTTCAGTCCCCAGCTACGGCTTGTCAGGTCCAGGACAACAGTTCATGCTTTTAGCTCTGGCAGTCCCTATAAGCCTTGTACAACAGAAGAGACAAAACCCTGTATTATATGTGTTATTCTGCTCTGGCTAAGGAAAGAAGACCCCACATAGCTTCACTGTAAGCTCCAAAGCTTTTAGGAAATGCAAAAATCTCTAAAATTCCATATAAAATGACCTTCCTCTATACTTCAGATTAGCATAAGTGAATTTTCTTGGTAGTTCCATTAATGAGACTGATATCATGCTATTTTGTTAATATTCTCAGAAAGATTTGCTCAAATAACACAACGGTTAATTAGCCAAAATTATTTTGAAGATCATAACATGTTTACTTACCTGTTTCTGTACATCTATGATATTAATTATCCACAACAAATCAAGTTCTTTCTGGTTGTTCTTTGGTGAACACCATGCTGTATAAGACGCATGAGCTGTTCAGCTACAGGACATGTTTTGAGAGCAAACTACTTGTCATGCTGCAGTGTGAAAGGTTCCTGTGATCCTGTCTGGCTGCAGAAGAGAATCAATTGATATGGTTAATCGATATTCAGCTACCCAATGTTGGGTACATTAGCAATGGATAACAAAAAATGTCCAAATACTCTATTAACGCAATCCATTAATAAATAATTGGAAGTCAAAATCAGCTCATAAATGATTCGTAAGTAGACATAAGGCCTATATTTGAAGTAGATAATATTCACAACAGATAGTATGAGTTCCATTCTCACCACTTTGCACGCACTCTGAATTCCCACCAATTCATAGGCCAGTGTCTTCTTTTTTCTCCATTTTTCTGTACAAACCATAAGAATAGGGTGTTTATGTGAGATAAGGCATGAAATGGCTAAAATCTAAATGCTTTTCTGTCCCACAGTGGATATTAAGTGGTGGCCAATTTTCAAAGGCTATAAACAAAATATTCCATATTGCATGAACTGTCCTGCAAAACCCAACATAGGGGAAAAAAAAAAGAAAAATATGGTGCTGCTGTTAGATTAGATTTCTACAGAGCCCCCCAGTTGCTCTCCCCTTTCAGATGCAGAGCATGTAATTCCTGAAACTCAGCTAAAACACAAAGAGACATTACCCTTTGGTAAATTCCCAAAGTACGATATGGGGAAAGTATTTATACCTGAAAATACAAACCTGGCAAATCTTCAAGTAAACTGTGAACTCTGACACAGGGAAGCCTCATATTGTATTAATTTCATGTGATAGAATAGTACAGAAATTTAATAAGCCACTCTAGAAACATAGGAACCCCCATTTAATCCAGAGTTGAGTATCCTGAGTTGTCCTGCCATGTGTCTAACCCAGCAGCCACAGTCTGAAGAGAGGCAGTAGCAAATACATCAGAGGCAGGTACAGTTTGTCTTATAAGTAGTTAGGAAGCAATACACCAAAGACATAATTTCTTCCTAGTTATTTATATAACTTCAAGGATTTTAAAACAGATAACACAGTAATAGGGAAATACTTGTAAGAGAGTTTTTAAGCACTTAATATTATGTAAAGATGTCAAAATTCTAGAATTATTTCTACAAGTATATAGAGGTGGTTTGCCCAGAAAGCCAGGCTGTATCCTGGGCTGCATCAAAAGAAGTGTGACCAGAAGGCTGGGAGAGGTGATTCCCACGCTCTACCCTGCTCTCATGAGACTCCACCTGCAGTCCTGTGTTCATTTCTGGGGCCAGCAACACAAGAGGGACATGGACCTTCTCGAGTGAGGCCAGAGGAGGCCACAAAGACAATCAGAGGGCTGGAGCACCTCTGTTATGGAGACAGGCTGAGAGAGTTGGGCTTGTTCAGCCTGGAGAAAACTCAAGGGTAGACCTTATAGCAGATTACAGTGCCTAAAAAGGGTCTACAAGAAAGCCCAGAGAAGCTGTGGCTGTCCCATTCCTGGAAGCGTTCGAGGCCAGGCAGGACAGGGTTTTGAGCAACCTGCTCTAGTGGAAGGTGTTCCTACCCATGGCAGGGGGTTGGAACTAGATGATCTTTAAGGTCTCTTCCAACACAAACCATTCTATGATTCTATGATTACTGCTTACTAGAGTCTACAGGATTTTTCTTCAAGGGGCTCTTTGGCTGAGCAAATTAATTCCAAAGTCTGTAACAAATGATTACACAAACGAGTGCAATGTCACTGTGAGATTGGTGTTGGCATTAGGTTCATCACTGATAAATCCAGGTTTAACATGCTGAAAACATCTTAAAGAAAGCAGACTGCCTTGATGATTTTGCAAATATTTGCATAAAAATTAGTATTACTACTCAGAAAATTGTTTTGATAAATTATTCCAACTTGTAAAATCCTGCAGGTGTTAAAATGTAAATATTTACCTAGCTAGAAGTGCTTTTCCTAAGTGTCTCTTCAGACAAAAACAACTTACACAACTACTGTTTGTTATATAAAAATAGGAAACATACATTCAGCAAAACACTCCCAGTCACCCCAGTGCAGCCCAGTAGGTTTAGCATAAAAACTTCAGATAGGAACTGGCAGGATATATTTCATTGCATTTGTGTGACATTCTTTAAGTAGTTTTCATACATTCCAGTTTCATGTAAATATATCCATATAAAGCTAATGCTGTGGTACAGGTAAATGTTTGAGACTCTGCAAAGATTAAAGGGATACCATTAACCTCACTCGTGTTTTAGCTGGAATATTTCCTGAATTTTTTGAAGCTTTTATGTATTTTTTTGTACAATTTAAGAGCAAAAATAAGCAAAATGGCTCTTTTTCTGTCAATTCCTTGTCTTTTAAATGCTAGAAGCCACAAGCATATTATAGGAGCTGTGTAGCCTTGACATTGTGATACTGAGAGTCTTAAAATAAAGGACAAAGGAATAAAATAACCCCTTGAACCTCATTTCAATTCAAAAGAGGGGGAAAAAAAATCCCAGGCTTGTTAACATAAATAGTATGTGCAAATATGCATAAAACAACAACCCTTTGGTAACATTTTTCCCACAGGAGGGAATTCCAGCAAAATTGTAGGCTATGTGTAGATACTTTATTTTCTAAACAAAAATTGCATTATGCCAAAAGACATATACATTTCAACTGCTATTAGGGTGTAATTAAATTATGTTAGTTATCTTTGTTTGTAATACACGAAACAAGATTTCTGTTGAAAGCAAAAGGCGCTCTTAAGTTAATATCCTTTCATCTCACTAAGTGTCACACCGTAGGTGGTCTGCAGTGCTTTCTTTATACAGAACTTTTCACAGGATTTGCTTGATTCAATGCTACTTTTTAGCTTTTGAGTCAAGTGAAAAAAATAGCAGGAAAGCCACAAGAGGACAAATTCTCCATTCACTTACACCATGTAAATCCTGTTGAATGGGGAAAGAAGGACAAAGACTGAATACTGTGTCTTTGACATAAGGAGAAATACAAATATTTCATGAACAGGGCAACAAATGTCTTTGAAATTTGCAACAAAGTAACAATTTCAGTAAAACTGCAGAGCCCATTATTCCCTATTCATTGAAAACATATGTTGATGCTGTTGCACATCAGAAACAATCAGAAGTCATTTTATTTCTTATTTCAAAGACTAAAACAGTAGCTTACTTTTTAATACATAACCAATTGTTAGAAAACATCTGGTGGCTGTACCTTTCATAGTTTATAGACAAATTCTTTCTTTAAAGGCAAATTGGAAAATTTTATGCTTTCTTTTCCGTAAAAATGTAGTATTTCCTTAGCCCCTGTAGAACTCCTTTGCCTTGCTTACTCACTATTTCCATGCCGCCAGTGGGTGTGGATATTGTGTATATATCTTTAAAAAGAAAAAACGTATTTTCTAGGACAAACTCTTCCTCTCCTCCTCTTCACTTCCCACCTGCCTGTTTTCCTTGCACCTCTCCATGTCACATTTTCCTCCCTCAGTTCATACTGAGGCCCAGGATGCCCTGCAGCAGCCTTGACGGTTTGCACTGTACAGCTATTAGCACAAAGTCTTCCATGCATAGAGATAAAAATAAATGCCATGCCAAACACTCCCAGTGTAAAACATGAAACCGTTTTTCTCTGAGCAGGGGCCAGCAAGTTTTATATACTCGGAGGTCATAAATGCAAAGACGTATTACCCAGGTCTTTCTTACTGTATTAAATCTTAGCAAGTTTTCTGTAATATGCATTTGTCTCACAAATCTCATCCTAGACCCAAGTATTCTCATATCAGATGACCCTACTGCAATTTCAAAACTCACCTGCTGACTCTGACATACAGAATTTGAGTTTCCTGGAGGTTTACATAATGCACTCAGGCCAAATGTGCTGAAGTAGCAGCCTCCAAACATGCAAGGCAACCTTTTCAATTGCTAATGATGCCACTAAACTAGATTATCAAGGAATAATCCAAGACACCCAGCGAAGTATTTTGGATTACAATTGCCAAGACCAGAAGGGACAAAAGGTACAAAATGCCAGGTCTCTCCTGATGACAGGAGCTGCCATTGCAGGTTACTGCAGCAGTGCAGGGACACCTTGTCAGAAAACAGCACTCTAGGACCTTCACTCTGACAGATAACTGAGAAAAGAGCAGAGGAAAGCAGATGCATGAAGTAGAAAGTATGGGCTCTGTAATCCTCCAGTAGCAGAAAGAAAAAAATCCTGAAGAAATATTTTAAAAATTGCTCCCATACAAGAAAGTGCAAATGGCACTAAATCCGTGTTTAGTTGTGACATGAACAACAACCACAGGATGTGGTTTTAGTAAAGACAGACATTACATAGAAGGATGAGGCAATGGCTATCTAAATACAGCAAAAGAACTTACATTTCCCGAAGGCTCAACATACACCAAGCTGCACCATAACTCAAAACTTTAGCAATCAGCTTATATATGAAAGAGCTCTGCCACTGACAATTTGCTCTTGCTACCATGTGAAACAGGTACACATCAATTTGTATTAGTTACAGATGAGGGAAAGTACCAATGTAATCTAGAATCCTTGCACATATCCTAGCTCATAACAATATAGGTAAATTTGTAGTTTGCAGGAATATGTGTTTGATAGATTTGAATGTTAAAACAAGGAAAATGAAAAATAATGGGAAATTATGCTATAGGTACCTTAACATAAGAGGAAGACCTTCAGCAGGGAAGAAAAGCATTCAGAGATGATGACAAGAAAGGACAAGTAATTCATGCCTTTTTGCTTTCTGTTTTCACTAAAACGGCAGCTGACAGCTGCAACAATTGACAAAGGTAAAAAACAAAATAGCTAAAGTAAAGAATGAAAAGTACTTACGTTAGTTGTAAATCAGCTGGCTCTGTGAAAGTCACCGAGAGATGGAATCAATTCTGAGACATCTTTGGAAAGCTGCAGAGGACTGGTGACATTCCAGGAGACTGGAAAATGGCAACTTGCTTATTTTTCAAACAGATGAAAAAGGCAATTTGGAAATAATAGGCCAGTTCAGTTCTTAAGTCACCTTACAGTAATTGAACAAATAGTTTGTAGCAGACATGTATCTGTAAACTTCTAATCCTGAAAAACTAATCTAATTTACTGCAATAACAGACAAACCTGTTTTGCAGACCAGATGGGGGATGGAGCATGGATAAAAAAACCAAATAGTAAATGCCGTACAGCTTAAAATTTGTTACCATATAGCTTGATATTAGTAAAGCTTTTGACACTGCCTGTTAAGACATTCTCAAACATAAGCTCAGAATTCCTCTGCTGTAAGCGCTATAATTCAGTCTAATGCAGAACCAGACACAGCAATTTTCTGTAGTTCACTGCCAAAAAAAAAGGTGTATTGAATATGGTCAGGTGCTATCAAATATCTTCCCGATGACATGTATGATGGAATAAACATAAATTGCTATATACATATATACACAAGAGAGATGCAGATGCAATATGTTGATATGGATAATGTTTATCTGAATTAACTGCAGGTAACTACAGTTACAAATAGCTGGAAGCTTAATTAGGGATGGTGCTAAAGTCCAGAATTATTTTATTTTTTCAGAAACCCACTACAGATTTCAACAGATCAGAATGTGATTAAATAAGGACAACTACAAAGTTTTATAGATAGGTAGAAATAACCAATTACACAAGTACAAATAGAGAATGAAAGGAAAGCATGGTTACATGAAAGTAAAAGTGAATCTTGATCCACCACACTGAATTTCTGCTAAAACCCAAACCTCGCTTTGGACATGCTTGCAGATGGGATCACTCCAAGGCATCCTAAGTCATTCTCCCACCTTTCTTAGCATTTGAAAGGCAACAATCTGAGTTTGTGTCCAGTTTGGGGCATCAATTTTCAAGAAAAACATGAGTGTTTGGGTAGATTATGATCAAGATATGTCCACAAAAGTGGAAGAATTGATGCTACTTTATCTGAAAGAGGACATGATACATCATAAATTTCTGCAGAGAAACTGCTGGGAAAAAAAATAAATCTAATGTCCCAGATCCTTAATAAGTACAACAGATTACTTTGAAAGTTTGTGCCATCCTATCACCTGAATTACTCAATTTGTTGGACAAGTATCTGCAAGAAAAAAATTAAGTGCATTGGTGCTGACTTTGAGTAAGGGAATGGACTAACTGACTTGTGAACATATGTTCCAGCCCCACTGCCTGGAATTTTATACCAGGGTGTGACAGTAACTGCTTACATGAAATTGGTATCTTCTGCCTTATCTGTGAGTGAGTGTCTGATCTTGCCTGACTGTTAACTGGCCCATTTCTTGTCCTGTTAACTTTTTGTCTGGTATGTCCATCTGTCATGTAGACAACCTTATGGACTCCCTTGTTCATGGAAAAATAATATCTTTACTGACTTCTTCAACCCTTTCCAAAAGAAGTCCATTCTTGTCCAACATGCAATGACTTCTCTGAGGGGAAGCTGCCTTTTCTTCTCTTTGTTCACACAGTTGCTAGCAGGATGACTCCTGAGAGAAATTCCCATGCACTACAATTAATTCATTATTGTTGATTGTTGTAGCATTAATATTTTCTGATTACAATTACTCATGTAGTAATTATATATATTTTAAGTTTGTACAAAATATACATTGAGAGACGTGACATTTAATCTTTACTAAATAACCTATTTGCAAGATTATTTCAGATTTTCAGATACAAAATACTGTGTTCCTTATGCATGAAATACAACAATGATTTAGGGAAGGCAGAGGATAAAGGAGGGGACAAGACTTAGGTCATTCCTTGTCCTTCTTAAGTCTTCAGTGAACTCTTCCAGGGAAATATTACTCTACTTGTTATTCTTATAGCAGACATATTAATTCTTATCTTGCATCCACCTGCTTATCTACCATATTTCAGAGGGGTCCTGCCCACATTTAATATACTGGTTGAATGCTAGTTTAATTCTTCTATGCTGTAGGCCACAAGAAATGTGTTCAAAGGACAGCCCCTCATATACACACCACAGTATAAACATTTTAATGAAAGAGAATTTTTAGTAGGAGGGAAAAAAGTTCCTTTGCTTTGAAAATAATGAATAAGCTCTCATTGAAATGAACTCTTTATGTATATCTTTATGTTTCTGATCTGGCAGCTTTGAAGAGCTGATATCATCAGTTTTAGAACCTGGAGTCTGGCCACTATTCTCTGAAACATACTTTACAATGGAAAAGACCATTTGAAAGCAAGTAAAACAATACAGAGCAAAAAATTCAGGTACTTTTCAAAGCTTGCAAACTTTTTATTACTTTGCAACATTTTTTCCTAACATATGAACCATTCTGTGTCTCTCACACCTAACAGTGCCCTGTTCTCTGCCACTACATTTAGGATACTAGAGCTACTGACGGCAGAGTTTAACTGTAATTTTACTTTTCCATTGGAAACTGTGTAACTCCCACCACATGATGTTGTGTAGTTGTTCTTGCCAGAGCTTACACTGCATCAACCCAAGCAAGTACATACTTCTTCGGTTTCTATCATTTGTAAACACAAAAGCACACTGGTATAACTTTGTCTGCACTGAAACCAAAAGCAAAGCATGTGGGCTTCAGCAGAGATGGGAAACTTGCTCTAATAGTGCATATCATTTACACAGCACTTCTCACAGGAGTCACCTCAGTTCATAAATTTAACTTTTTTCTATAGGCAGAGTATCTGAGGCAGAAGCCATAAGTCTCAGCAAGCCTCAAAGGTTGACCACTAAAGTCAACTGGAGCACAGACAGTACTTTTAAATCCTTTCCTCCCTTGACCCACACAGTTTACTTACCCAAAGCTGCAGTGAGAATCAGAGCTTGAGCCAGGATTAAAGTACACGATGTTTCTGCACACGAACTGTAAGCCATGATTTACTAAATGCACCTGAAGGGCAGCTCTTCAGATTTTAAGCCACAGCACTCTCCAGCACACCACTTGTGCTGATAGTCCCTGCTGGTTCCTAGCTGGGCTGAGGAGAGCCAGCCAGACCCCGCCTTGCACATCCCCAGCACTCACCCATTAATCCAAAACCACCCCAGAGGAAGCAGGGGTCTCTAAGCATAAGTGCATGTTTAAACCATCCAAAAATGCACCACAAACTGAGCTGCAACAAAGGTGAAAAACCATCCAAGAGTGATTGGCTTTTTTCTTATAATGAAAATTTCAAAATTGATTTCCTTCTTATTTTATAATCATTTCAGAGGCTCCCAAATGAGCAGAATCTGTATCAAAAGGTGCTATGGATGCTCTTGCAACAGGACCTCATTGTAAGGGTCCCGAGTCTGGAAGGCACAGTTCCTTTTCTGTACATGCTGGCCAGATACATGCTAGAAGACATAGAGAAGCCATCAAAAGTAGTCTTTAAATCTTCTGTAGAGACAACAGGAGACAAAAATTGGATTAGATGTCTGAAAACAAAAATCAAAAGAGGCTGAAGAAAGACTTCTCGTCTAATCCAAGGAGACACCACTGACTTCAGCAACCCATATTCTCCAGTGAATCTCAAAGGCCTTGGGACATGGACCATCTGCCTCTGCTGACAAACTGCTTAGTGGCAGCAGAATTTAAGAGTATAAAGGGCTCCCCTGCTTTCCACAATTCACCTTATCCTACTGGAGCTTGTGCAAGTGGAGGGTCAGGCAGTGTGGAGAGCAGCTCTTCTAAGCTTGCACGCTGATTATCCCAGTCTCAGCACATCCCTTCCTCCCACTTATACTAAGGGGGAGGGAGCTGCAAGCAGAGAAGGTGGCTCCATAAATCACTAGGTCAGAGTCCTCATGAATATTCTTTGGATTTATAGTTACAAGCAGCATCTAGCTTTGGGACCACAGACCTCTGAGGTCTGTTGTCCCCAGATTTCAGAGTTTGTTGTGTTTAAGTAAATGCTTAGCATAATGGATACTGGATTATTTTACTTGTAATCAAATTCAACAACAACCCTCTAATCTTGAGAGCAGATGAAGAGATCACACACAGCAGGTTTCAATATATAGCACGGTTCTTTTTACCAAGTTGGTTTATGTAACCAAGCTCAGCTCTGAGGCATCAGGACTCTGCTTTTGTCCACTAGTCTGGTATATACCCAGAGCTGATGCAAGGATCCCCATATTGCTTCTGCTCTGGGTCCCACAGCAGTTCTGAAATGTGCAAAACCATCACATACTCTGTAAGAAAGGTAATAGGCCAGACATAGCTGGATTCACCTCGTATCAGAGTGCTGGTCTCTCCATCACAGCCAGTCCCACCTGTCAGCCACAGGAGAAGCACAGGCACTACCAGAAAGCTATTCCTCTCATACATAAGACATCTAAAACTGGCCACACGTGTTTCTCTCTTGCCCAGTAAGAGAATCAAGGCTCAGATGTAGACATCAACATTTGGCCACATGAACCCCACAGACTGTCTGAGCCCTGACTCTCTGAAAGCCCCTTATTTCCCTCCTCCCTTTTGTTCTCCTTTACTCAACAGTTCCTACAGAAGCATGAGACCTACAAGCAAACACTGCAGCATGAAAAATACATAAGAACATATAACTTGCAACTACTTGGTAACATTTTCTTCCACCTCCCATGGATAACTCATAGCAGAACCACATCATGCTCTTTTCAGCTCCTGCACACAGACCTTGTTTCTCTTTACAGGATTATGACTTTTGCTGTTAGCTCATTTGCCATGTGCACCTCTACGAAGGGTAGAATAGACAAGCAAGAAATACAATGGTCTGTAGTGCACTGTCTGCTGTACAGCCTCTAGTGTTTTGCCTCAGCTAAAGTTCAATGTTACTAGCTCATTTACCTGTAAATCCCTTCTACATGCTCATGTAAAACCAAATTATTGTCTCAGCTGCAGTGGTGGAAATAATGACAGTAACGGGTGTGCAGTGAAAGACGATCAGGGCTGTGGTCCCTACTGGAGTAGCAATCTTGTTGGCCATCCTCAGACTACCTGTGTCTCTGCTCCCTGCAAGCAGGCAAGGCAGAGAAGCCCAAAAGGTAGCCCCACAAAGCAGGCTCAAGATGGGTGCAGTCCTCCTCTCAAATATGGACTAAGCAAACATGGTCTGTCACTCCAGCAGAGAATACATATCTGAAAAACTGGAAGGATCTACACAAAAATCCATGACAAGCTGAGCTGCCTCACAACATTTTCTGTAATTTTCCAGAAAGAGAAATGAAAAAAGTCCGTTATGATTCTGGTCAGTTATTGGTCTTTTAATTCCATTGTTCCACTGGCCTCACTCAAACACTTTCTTCTCCCAGATCTCGACTAAAACTGCTCAGCTATGCTTTTCCTTTAATAATACTTACTCCTTTTTCTTCTTTTTTGTTTTAGAGCGAAAGTCTGCTCTTTTTACACTTGCTTTACAAGGCAAATTTGGCATACAGTTCACTTGCGTATCCTGATGTCGGCTTATTGAAGGCAGGTGCACAGTTTAATATATAGGGGCATAGAGACCCCCTTCCAGACTATAAAAGAATACTGGGCATGTCCTCATGTGCAATGCCTCTATTTTTTTTAATTCATAAACCTAAAAATATGAGCTGTTCTTTTGCCTAAGCATATTACAAGTGAGTGTGAACAAGCAGGCACCATATTTCTGCATTACAGAGACGGTGTTAAAATGACTCCATTAGCATTTTTTCTAGCATATTGTCTTTATGTGACCATAATGGGAATAGGAAATGTTACTGTAATATTACACTTTCACTGTTAACAAGAGAGGATTAGGCAAGAAAATATAACATTGCAAAGTAGCTTCAATTAGCCCAACTGCCATAATTTTATTTAGTCTGAAAAGAGATGATACAGCATGCTTTTCAACAAAAATCCTTCACTTACTAGTTAGCATTCTTATTGCATTAATAATATACAATAGACACTAAGATAGAACAATTATTCTTTCTGTAATACAATTAACATGGTTCACATTATGCCATCCTCCAAGATCTTTAGTGTGATGTCTTCTTTATTTTGATAGATCCAAATGTAAAATGTGTCCACCTGTGGCTGTTAGAGGAACATTTTTTACTTTCTAGAAATCAAAGAAAATGACAGAGATTAAATGGTTTATATAATTTCATTCCCATTTTCTTGTTTTCACTCAAACTTCTCTAAAGGCCAAACCTAAACAGGTCTCAATGCTATACAGTTGACACTGAGGTTGTGCCCTGTGACAGGCCATCTCCTGTTCACCTAGACCAGGGACTTTCTGGAGCAAAGAGCTGTTTGTCTCCAAGGCACTTGCTTATGTTCCTGACCATAAAAAAACAAGAAACAAGGAAAATGGAAAGAGGCAGTGGGGCTTTGCACGCATAGGTCTTCCCACAGCAAGGGAAAATCCCACAGCGGCTGGAAATCAGATGTGCCCCATGCTCAGATATGTCTGACGATATGCAGCAACATATTTCTCACTGGTTCCCAGGGCATCTAAATATCTTTGTGAGCCTATGAGGGCATCTACACCAGTAACTGAAACAGGTCAAAGGCATGTCCTTGGACACCACAATTCAGTTGTTCAATCTGTTAAATTGTTAGCACAGTCTCTGGTATGGATTCAACCCATGCCACCTACCTGTCCCCAGAAATGCCAAAAATTTGGGATTGAATGTGAGTCAGGAACCATTCCCAGCAGGCAGCAATTATCTCAACACAAAAGGACCAGAGGGGACCTTTGTTTTAGATAAATAGCTATCAACAATTGAGTGGATCAACCAGTGGTGTAAATGTCTCCCTAAGTTATCCAGGACCTGTATGGGAGGAGTGAGCCTGATACAGAGTATAAAAACTAAACACCTAACAGAAGAATTTCAAAGAGAACAATGGTCTTGAACTGGCTTCAACACACTCATTCCTTCCCAGCAACAGGGGATGCTAAGAGTCATGACAGTGATTCATAGAATCACAGAACATCTCAAGTTGGAAGGGACCCATAAGGATCATCAAGTCCATCTCACTGCTCCTTGCAGGACTAACTAAAACTAAACTGTGTCACTAAAAGCATCATCCAGATGCTTCTTGAAATCTGACAGACTTGATGCTGTGACCACTTACTTTCCTGGAGACCCTGTTCCAGAGACTGATCACCCTCTCAGTGAAGAACTTTTTCCTGATGTCTAGTCTGAACTTCCTCTGACACAGCTAATACAGAGCATGTATTATAGAGACCAGTAATGGAAACCACACTAGTATTGTGATTGAACTGTGTATTGCAACTGACACATTTTCCTAAGTGTAACTTAAATTAGTATTGTGTTTTCAGTATATTTTTTTATCACTCTGCTGAATCACAAATCCTGCATAACATCCACTGTCTTCAGATAACTAATTTGATATTAAACACTACATCCTCCACACAGGGAGTATCTAAAAGAAGCTGGTCAGAAAATATTGGGCTCTGCCAGGAAGACCATAATTTTTCCTTCCACATAGCATAGACTGCAGCACCATGGGGCACGCTCTGAATTCGGGTTTAGTTGTATGAGCAGTCAAGATGCTTGCGCTCCTTAATCCTTAAGTTACACTAAATAGGGAACTGGGTTTCTAAGTTCCCTATTCATAAATACAAGTTATAGCTTTAATTCCAGTTAGTTTGTCTACAATGACATCAGTGCCACGTTGTGTTCTGGTTCAGATGATAACTACTATTCAGCAATTTAGGAGGTTATTTTTCCCCTTCTCAGATCCAAGCCTATAGGACAGTACATTCTCTTAATTCATGGGTTGTAAGGACAGCCCTTATAAGGTCCCACACTTGGTAGAAAGTGCTGGGCTGTACACAGCAGACCTGCCTTGGATCTCTGCCAAGGAGCAGCAGGCCTCTGCTCTGGCCTAAAATTTGCACTTGAGCACAGACATACACCCACACAGCATGGACAGGAGATGAACTTGGGCTCCAGCCAGAGTCAGACCCAAGCCGACTCCTTAGCTGAATGCACCTACGATTACCATACCATTACATTAGATCAAAACCAGTGGGCTTCAGTGTAAACATGTCATCCCATTTTTAAAAGATTTGGAGGTCATCTGGGGACTGAAAACAGGGAAATTAACCTACTTATGTAGAAAGCAAATGGAAAAAGGTGCTGCTGTACCACTGTAAAACTTGAGGACTGCAGTCATGATGCACCAGCTCATTTCCCTAATACATCGCTTCTGTGCGTTATCCCTCCTTGCGCACTGTCAAACTCACATGAACAATACCAGACTCTCCTGATAAATCCTAGAATGATAGAATGGTTTGGATTGGAAGGGACCTTAAGGATCATCTGGTTCCAACTGTGGGCAGGATGCTAGAAAATCCTTGATGTTATCTGTCACAGAATGGGCTTCTTAAAAGAGCTATGAAGTTCAATATATTCTTCTTCCACTGAAAACTGCAGCATTCAGCTAACACATGCAATGAACTCCACAAAATCTTATCCCCACCTTCATTACTATTGCATTACAGCAGCCTGATGGGAATGTCTTACCTAAAAAGTTGTTTTGCTTTCTTTTCCTGCATCCCATTTTTTTCCACTGGTAACTGAATAGGCATGTCTAAACAATTTGTTAACTGCTCTAGTGCCAAAAAGTTGTATCACTCTTTCAGATCTCCAAGTGTAACAAAAGGAATAGCAAAGACACAGGCACAGAAATTAAAATGCCTATTTTCAGCTATCTATCTGAGGCTGACAGAATCAAGATTGGAAAACCTTGTGTACCTGCATAGCTCATGAGCCAGAAGCTGCATCCTTGATCTCCCACCATTAATCCAAAATGCAGAAAATATTTTGTAAGCAGGCAAGACTACTTTGTTGGTATCTGTGCTCCGTACCCATGTTAGAAAGTTGTCCTTTGAAATCCTGTGAATTCTCTATTTTAAACATTGTGCTACAGGGGAAAATGCACTAAAGCACAATTCTGCTCCAAGAAATGACTGTAAAATCAGCACTTTTTCATTGTTTATCTTCCCCAAGCATGTATTCAGAGACATCTCTTCTTCCATTAGTGATAATGGGAGGTTTTTTTCTATGTTTTATTCCTGTAATCACTGCAGAGGTCATACTGGTAAGATAGCTATACATCATTAGCAGCATTACAACGCAAAGCACTAGCTCCCACACCACGCAGAGAGATAGAAGTACAAACTGGAGACGATGGGGTGACATAAACCAAGTATCTGCAAGTTTTGCCTGAGCAACATTTGTCCTGGGTCTGAGGAGGTTCAAGACAACAGCACTAGTTTAGCTTTCATTTCCCTTATTGGGTTTACAGATCTGATAGAGAGAGCAGAGAGAGCTTGTCTCTTCACAAGCTGGGAAGTTTTGAATTAGAAATATCTGAGTTACAGTAAAATAAAATTCCATGAAATCCTTTTAATAATTTTTCTGATCAAAGCTGAGCACTCAGAAGTTAGACTGAGACAGTCCTTGTGACTGCAACACTCTTCTTCCAGAGATGATCCCATTTCTGAGCCCAGCAGAATTGTCTGGCAAGAATTTCATGTGCAGATGACCCAGAGTAACATCTCATTTCCACTAAAAAGGGGGCATTTTGCTCTTCCTCTTGCACTCTTTTCCCTTCCTTTGTTTTACTGGAATGATTTTACACCAGGGTAGTTGGTTAAATCAGTTCACAGAAGGGCGTGATGAGCCAGCACAAAGTAAACAGCGAGAAGATGACCAGGAGTGATACAGGAGGGTGGAGGAAGGAGGGACCTTACCCTTTCAGCAACAATAAGCCATTGAAACATTCACTACCTCTCAGGGAACCACAGCCTAAATTACACGTGAAGAACTGGCAGTGCCTATCTTTTTCCATTGACTCTAGGCAGATACCAGAGGACTGGCTTAGCTCACACATCCAGCTTTTAGACAGCTACACTTAGGTGAGATCAATCCCTGCCAGAAGTACTTGAACTGCCAAGGCAGGGTGAACTTGCTTCATTTTTATTACATTTTTGGGTCCTTTTCAGTCTGTTCCCAGGAGTGCTGCAGTGATGAAGAAATGAGTAAAAATATAAGTAAATACTTACAGAGGACCCTGGGATTTTAGCCTACTTCTGGAGCACTCTGGGTACAGTGCAAGCATCCCCAGCAGGACACTCAGATGCCTGACTCTGAACTTGCATCTATTTTCCCTTACTTCTATTCTCATTTACATTTTTACAGGAAAAGTAAGTCCATACATTCAACAGAGTTGAACAAAATAAGAGAAACAAGTCCAATATTTCAAAGGAGGAGCAGGCTAGTGCCAGGAACAAAGGCGTGCTGACTGGCATAGTGTGTGGTAGGGCCAGATGTTCAACAATATTTATGCACTGAAAGCAGATCAGATACCCTATGGAAGATGAAAATTTATCCTTTCAACTACTTCAAAACCACTGGTCTGTGTTTACTGATCTGATTCAAGTGAGATTTCTATGAATGTACTGGTGGAAAATAAGGAAATAAAATACAGCATCTTTTGTAAGTATACATTTGCATTACAGACTTGGATTTTTGACAGACGGAAGTAGAAAGAAGAAACTGCATGTCAAATCTGCACTTTTTGAGTCTGTCCCAGCACAACTGCCTCTAACTTGCTGAGCATCTGGGGAACATAAAATCTGGGGATTCATAAAAAGATGTTCAAGGCATCTTTATGCCAGTATATCAGTACATCCACATGAAGACCAGCATGTCATACCTGAAATGGAAAATACCAAGGGTTCAAATATGAAAGCAGTGGAGTTCAAGTGAGCAGAACCAGAAAAAGAGAATAAGTCCAGGAAAAGCAACAAGCACATCTTGGAGAAATCAGTCTTTTATTCTCCGTGGTCCAAGTGCAGTTAGATTGCCATTTTAAGGAGGTAGCCAGATACTACATGCTGAAGTGGATTGTCCTGGAAAGCTTTGTGTGGTATTTTCTATGACTGTCATACAAAAAGTATTTGCACAACAATGATTGAAAATCTCCTGTGTTGTGGCAGATATTCCCAGGGTTCCACAATTCAGGCTGTATGCATAAGAATACTTGTGATTACCTGAATAAAAGGGGGCCATTCCTTATTGAAACTATTTCATTTTATATTCATAAACCATTGATACTTTTATTGTTGAACACTGGAAATATCTTTTCCTTTTAAACACAATCTTTTAAGGGAACTGTTCACAACATGCCTTGGTAAGAAACATTTTTCTTGGGCTTTCTCCAGCCATTCTTGCTAATGTGCTAAGTTCTTCCATCCATTACCTTAGGAATAGGCAACAAGCTTTAATCTAGAAGGTGGTTTCCTATCCCTTGAAGATCTGGTTCTTTAGCAAATCTTTCTGTGTTAAGCTTTGTTTTTATTACTAACTGACTACATTAGGACTTAAAAAAATTGTACAACCAAAGTAGGTGTGGTACTATTTATAAATCAAGGGTAAGTTATGCAGTTTTCATAAGGTGGTTTATATTGCATATTTGAAATCTGGAGGTGTTTCAGGAATGTATCATAAAACCACCTTCCATAAACTGTCTCTCAGGAAACAGTAATGATAACAGAGGCAGACAGATCTCACTTTAAACAACTTACCTTGTACCCTGATTTACTAAATTTCTGGATTTTTTTTTTTAACCAGGTTGAAAATCTTTCCAACTTTTTAAAGTCTTATCAGCTGAGTTTTCAGAAGATTCTCTTTACTGCTAAGATTTCCAAACACTCAACGTGTGGCTACATGGCCATATAAATCTTGCCTCATAAATTTTACAGATTTATGAAAATTCTGTATACCATGTACTGGATAAAAGTAAAAAGAATTCCATACATAAAATAAAAAAGTACACAAATTAATTAAACTGCCAGACCCAAAAATGGTGAATTTATAATTGCCAGAAAAAGATTGGACATCTGTGCAATTTAGTGAACATGAACTGTAAGTCTTCTGGATTTTACCTCACTTCTTATTTTCACAGAAAAATGTGTGCAAAGCTTCATGGCTGGCAATGTGGGTGTCAGAAGCCTGAAAAGGGTGAAACAAATTGGAAAAGTAGAATGAAAATATACAAACCCCTGTAAAATTACTATATTCCCTGACTGTAGGCAAGAGCTATATTTAGATCTGGTAACCATAATGGGACACTGGTCAGAAGATGAAGGATAAATTTCAATACATGTTCATTACTTTAAAGAAATTACACCTTGGAAAAAGCCTTTTATATTGAAAAAGTACTGTAGTAAGAAACAAAAAAAATAAGAAAACTTTTGTGCAGAAAGTAGTTTACCTAGCCTATGTTCTTCTGTGTTCATTTTCCTGTTATGAATATATCTGTGTAAATAGGAAATGCCTTTCACAGCTGAGATTCTCTGTTTGCTCCATCCTTCAGTGAAGTCAGTTCATGGCATCACAAAGATGTGTGAACAAGTCCTGGTAGAGTTTTATTTTATTTAGCTATTCTGAAATATTTTTCTTGCTTATTCATTACCCAAAGTCTAGTAAACCTATCTAGCGTTTGACATTTGGTTCACTTGGGGTTTTATGTGGAAGACCTTGAAGGCCCAGATGAATGACAAGGAGACCACAAATAAAATGCAGATACTGATTTTTCACAAAGGAGCACTTCTTCCAGCTGCTTCCTAAGTATTTGAGTTTAAAGTGTGTTAATTGCAATATAGCATACAAAATACAAACTAAATTATTTTATTTCTCTACACAATTCTAATTTCCTTTTTCTACACTAATGTCATAATCATAGTGGCTATACCAATACCTACTGAAACCCATCTGGATTTGTAACATAAAATACAAATACCCATAATCCAGAAAATCATCAGTAATAAAAATAAACTTTTCCAAATGTTTTTACAACAGACAGGAACTATTCCTTTGAACTCTTTTCATGTAATTGTTTAGAGAAATTATATTCTAGAATTTATATTGTAATGAGAAACTATATTATGGACTTTAGATTATAATACATATATCAATACAGCTTGAAATTACTATGCTATGAGAAACATCAAGTCATAGCTGCTTAAAAACACTAATAATGAGATAGAAACATTGTGGGGAAAAAAGCTTCACTGGGATTGAATCTGATTCAACAAGTTAAGTTTCTATTATGATGCACTTGATGTGGAAACAGAATAAATAGTAAAATGTCCAAAGGGAGGTAGTTTATCCCCCCACCTCCTCTCCCTCGTCTCTCTGCTCTCAGCCCTGTGTCCCATGGACCAGGTCTGAGGGTTAATTTAGTGATTTAGTTAGAGCCACTCAAGGTAAAAGTCAGATGGCAAAGAGCAAAGGGGCAGAGAGGAGCTGAACTCGTGCCTTTTGAGTAGGATGGCCATCCTTCCTTGTGACATGGTACCCTCAGCTCTAAGACACCATAGCACTGCCTATTCACTACTACAGCAGACCTGAGGCTTCAGAGCTTAGTTCCAAAGTGAAAACACCAAGACTTCTGAATGCATAACTTAATGAAATTAAAAAACACTTTAATGTCAATGTGCATTACAAAGAATTTGGTAACTTTCATTAGAAATGGGAAAAGTAAGACATAAAGAGGACGTTAGGGTAGAGCAGGGATCGGAACTCATGTCACCTGAAAGCTAGTCCAGTCTACTGGCTGTGATACGAGAGTTAAGTTGTGATTGGACTAAAGAGCCTAACACAGCTAGACAGGTTAATCCTGCTGCATCCAGCAGAACCCAAAAAGGCTAGGGAAAGGACTGGGGGTGATGGGGTCTGGCACTGCAGTTGTGACACTGAAGCTGGATATGAATCCTGGTTACAGCCAAGCTTACATGTGACTGCCACGTTCCAACCTGATACATTCTTCTCCTACCTCTTACCTTTGTACAGTAAGGCATCCAAAGAAACTACGGAAGAACTAAAGTGATGAACAAGAACCAGGTACTCAAAAACTGGAAGTCCTTTCCAAAGTTCAGCAAAAAATAATTGTAATCTCTTCTCGATGGGTCATGGGTCCTGGACCCTGGGCAGTGTTGAAGGGAGGGACCCAGGGAGCTATTTAATGACATCTCTGTGTAGCAGACCATAGCTTTCACCCACACATGAGGCATTCCCAGTCATAGGAGTCATTTCATATGGGTAGTGGGTGGAAGACACAGCCATGCACAGGGCGTTTCACTGCAGAGGTTGTTCACAGCTGGCCCTGTGTGAGCTGTTCGGGCTGGGTTAAGCTGCTGGTGACTGCAATCCCTGTAACTGCTTTATTTTGGCTGAAAACACAGAAGAGATGAAAGGAGGCTTCATAGACCGCTAAATATTTTCTGAAAGCTTTCAGACCTAAGGTCCCATAAGGCAAGGTTGGTAAATGAGAAAGATAAGCATAAAAGCACATGATCTTGAAGACTAGGGCAAGAAAGTGATTGAGGTAACAAAGAAAATCATAGAATCATAGAACAGTTACGGTTGGAAAGGACCTTAAGATCATGTAGTTCCAATCCCAATGCCATGAGCAGGGACACCTTGCACTGAACCAAGTCACCGAAGACTCCATCCAACCTGGCCTTGAACACTGCCAGGGATGGAGCATTTACAGCTTCCATGGGCAGCCCATTCCAGTGCCTCACCACCTCCACAGTGCCTCACCACCTGCACATTCTTCCTTATATCTAATCTAAACTTCCCCTGTTTAAGTTTGAACCCATTGCCCCTTGTCCTATCATTACAGTCGCTAACGAAGAGGCCCTCTCCAGCATCCTTATAGACCCCCTTCAGATACTGGAAGGCTGCTACGAGGTCTAAAATCATATCGTATCGTAGAACGGTTTGAGTTGGAAGGGACCTTAAAGATCATCCAGTTCCAACGCCCCTGCCATGGGCAGGGACACCTTCCACTACACCATAATGCACAAAGCCCCATCCAGCCTGGCCTTGAACGCTGCCAGGGATGGGGCACCCCCAGCTTCTCTGAGCAACCTGTGCCAGTGGCTCACCACCATCATCGTGAAGAGTTTTTCCTGATTTCTAATCTAAATCTACCCTCTGTCATCTTAAAGCCATTCCCCCTTGTCCTATCATTTTATGTCCTTGTAAAACCTCCTCTCCAGATTTCTCGTAGCCCTCCCTTTAGGTACTGGAAGGTTGCTCAAGCTCTCCGCTAAGCTTTTTCTTCTCCAGGCTGAACAACCCTAACTCTCTCAGCTTGTCTTCATAGGAGAGGTGTTCCAGCCTTCTGCTCATCTTCATGGCCCTCCTCTGGACTTGTTTGACACATCCATGTCCTTCTTATGTTCAAAGTGCAGTATTCCAGGTGGGATCTTATGAGAGTGGAGTGGAGGGGCAGAATGACCTCCGTTGACCTGCTGGTCATGCTCTTTTTGATGCAGGCCAGGATGCGGTTGGCTTCTTGTCAACCAACACCCCCAAGTCTTTCTCCTCAGGGCTGCTTTAAATTCAGTCTCTGCCCAGCCTGTATTACTGCTTGTAATTACACTGACTCACACACAGGACCTTGCACTTGGCCTCGTTGAACTTCATGAGGTTTGTACAGGCCCACCCTTCAAGCCTGTCAAGGTCCCTCTGGATGACAGTCCTTCGCTCCAGCATGTCAACTGCACCACACAGCTTGGTATCATCAGCAACCTTGCTGAAAGTGCACTCAATCTCACTGTCCATGTCACTGACAAAGATTCTAAACAGCTCTGGTCCCAGTACTGATCCCTGAGGAGCACCACTCGTCACCAGTCTCCACTTGGACATTGAGCCGTTGACCGCAACTCTTTGAGTGCCAGCCAATTTCTTACCCAATGAGTCGTCCAACAATCAAATTTATGTCTCTCCAGTTTAGAGACAAGGATGTCATGCAGGAGACAATGTCAAACGCTTTGCACAAATCCAGGTTATTCACCAATGCTGTCACCCCATTGTAGAAGACCACCAAATTTGTCAGGCATGATTTGTCTTGTAAAATTATGTTGGCTGTCACCAATCATCTCCTTATTTTCTATGTGACTTAGTATAGTTTCCAGGAGAATATGCTTCCTTCATTAATGCATCAATGCAACCCAGGAACCTCCTGAATTGCTTCAACCCTTCTGTGTTGTCCCTCCAACAGACATTGGGTTGGTTGAAGTCCCTCATGAGGACCAGGAAAGAGGAAAAGCAGGAAGAAAGAGAAGATGGTTGTGCAAGGATGAATGAAAATGTATCCTGTCTTGGCTGAAGAAACCCTGGAGACCAGCAGGTCCAGGAACCCCAGCAAAAGGAGATCTATAAGACAGAAAAGACAAAGGAAGGAAAGGTGACACAAAACCTGAGATGTAACACATGAGCAAGAAGCAGAAGCACGTTCCTGAGGACTGCTCACAAGTTAAAACCATTAAGCTTAAGAGAATGAATCCAAAGAGTAGTGATATTCCAGCTGCCACGCAGAGACCAGGGTATGATGTAAGGCGGCTGTATTATTATTGTAAAGAGAGAGAATGCAAGAAGTGTGTTATGAAGCTGAAGTCAGAAGGACTTCATCCTTCAGGTGCAGACAGAACAAATGTTCTCCATCACCTGGAGGACTCAGATCTTCTCAATTGAATAAATTTATTCACCAAAGTGTCACTCCACCAGTCACAGCTGATCATGGTTTAGGCCTAAAGAAGAGCTTTTCATAGAAATTAGTTTAGAAAGAAGTGATCATGAGGCAATTCTGATTTACATACAATGGGAGTTTGAAATCAGGTCAACAATTCAAGTGTGGTAGTTTAGGGCAGAAGAATGATGAACCCCAGAACTCACCAGCCTATGAAATTTTAATAATTGAGTCAACTATTTTCAACTATTGAGTCTAAAAGATGCCCTTAGGAAAAGCTGGCTTGTGAATAGACCGCGGCACAGGCAGAGGGCTGTCAGTCTGCCTTGAGATAGGCCCCAAGCCACAAACTGAGAGAAGTCGCATATGGAAAAAAAGCCTGAAATACAGTGAGGCCACTGCATTGAAGAAGTTCCTATGAACAGGGAAGTGTTGGGGAGGAGGGATCAGCCTGACAAAGGAGCAATGGGCTATAAAAGCAGATGTGGCTGTTTAGGTATGTTGTGAATAGGAAAGCTGAAGAACTGCTGGCTTTGAGCCTAAAGGACTAGTGAACCCTTGAATACACCATCCACCAGGCTTCAGAGGACTGAAGGAGGGATGGGACCCCAGTGACAGAGATGATAAAAGACAGCAATGCTAACCACCAGCACTGGGGTGTCTACCCCCATAAAAGGGTACTTCACCTGCTGATGGAAACTGTGAGCATCAGGAGGATCTTGAGGAACCAAGTCTGGGAGAGGAGAGGGGGTGCGTGGTCATCTCAGAGATTTAGATTATCCATAAATCAAGGACCAAAGAGAAGGACTCTACAGGAATTGCATCCCAGGAAGAAAAAAGTAAAAAACCCACAGGATTGTCAAAGTGCAAATTCGCAAGTTCAGTTTGACCTTGCAAAGGGAATGAAAGCAAATGGCCGAAAGAAATATATTTCTACACTACCAAGAAGGAAGTAGTTGGCTCTGCATTGAAAAGACAGAGTCAAGATAAACTGTACATTGCCCAGAACTACATAAGTATCTTACCTTCTTTTCATTGCAGCTGACAGTGCAGATTTGCTCCATGATCAAATGGGGAGATCCATGTGGTCACCAAAGTGGTTACCTCCACAAAGGACCCAGTTCCTAACACTGAAAACACCCCTTGTTGTTCAGTTACATTCGGCTGGTGGAGAAACTGACAATCTGCTAACATTTTCACTATGATGTGAAAACTGGAACATAAAAATGCACACATGGCATGGGATTCTGGTAAACCCATCATGCCAAAAAGCCCAAGAAAGTAGATAGCATAGTCTTTAATGTGGAGGAAAAAGGAATGACCTAGATATCTTGAACCATGCACAACTTGAAAACAAAATGTATGAAGGGAATAATTAAAGACATGGAGATAAATAGAAGATGGGATAAAAGATTACTAAAAGTACCATACCAGATTCAAAAGAACTTTTGTTCTGAGAGATTAAATTAAAAAAAAAATGTTGGAGGTATAATCTTTGTTTGTAAAATTAATCTGGAATAAATGGGGATTATTACAAGAATTGTAGGGTGCACAAGGAACTAACTAGAGGCAACCAGTAAGTGGGGAAGTACCTTTCCACAAAAATGTTGGCTTGCTAATGAAATTTTCTGATAACAGAAATTTGGAAAGCATTCTTATTAGGGAGGAGAATCTGAATAAACAAGAAGAACTAGGTGACCTTAAGGAGTGAAGCAATTGAAATGGGATAACTTTCAATGGTATCAAATGGCATGCTCTGTACCTAAGGATTTATAAGACAGATCTATGAAACAAACAAGGAGCACACCAGTTTAAAAGGTGAGGAGAACACCCTGAATGTGCTAACTATCCACAGGATCTGTTGCCAATGTAATGCAACTAAAATGGACCAAGGGCCATTTCTAATAAAGTTAGGAAAGTATCAGTTCTGTTGCTAAAACCCCAAGATATCATGTTTGGATTTTTGTGCACTGAAAGATTCCTCTACCCTAGATTAGATATCTAAAAGTTAAGAATTTTAGTATGAACAAGTCATCCAAGGATTCTTTATAGGCAGTGAAGAGAAATCCAGAAAGCCATTAACCTCAGCTTATAATACTGTCCAACGCAAGCCTAATACAATGGTTTCTGGAGGTTTCTCTCTTCTCTTTCTCCTATTGGAGTATAAGGGTGGTCAAGGCTGAACATCTCAGATGTGTGAAAATATGTAAGGGGAATCTGGGTCAGGAAGAGAGGCTAACGACCACTGTCTGACCCATGGGATGAATTTCACCAGGAACAAAAAGATATAAATAAGTCTGAAAATAAGAAAAATATCACTGCTATGAGTGTTTGCAGCCATGGTGTAAAAAGATCTAACAAGTTTTAAAATAAAACCTAGTGCTGAACTAGCAGAGAAAGAAACAAGATTGTATGACTCTGTTCAATCCTGTGGTGCTACATTTAAACCTTGCTAGTTATCCACTCACTGTTTAATCAAATGTATGCTTTACCGGCTATTTAGAGATAGCCATTCAATAGTATAGAAAACTTTATGACTTCACAGTACTTGCAGTATATTTATAGCATGCTCCTTCCTAAAGTAAAACACTATGTAAACAAAATTGTTCTAGACTAGCCTGTTCATATTTGTCAGTGACTGGCAAACCACAGTGTTTGTCAGTTTGCTAAAGTCATCTTTCTTTTACCACTAACTTTCTTTGTCTCTCCTCTAGTCACAAATTGGCGAAGATTCTGGCTTTACTTAAGCGTCAGGACTAAAATGTTGTGAAAAATATTGTTCAATGCACTCTAAACAAACATATTGTCCATGTCAATAAACATTTTTTTTCCAAATAAGCAATATAAATCTTTGAAAGCACCCTGCAGAGTAAATGACAGAACTTCAAATAAAACTGTCCTACTTGGTATAAGGTTATTCCATTATTATGAATTGTGTATCAGCACATGTTTCTCAAATACTCTATGTTTCTGCACATATGTTTCTCAAATACTGTGTGTTTCTGCATTATTTTTCAATCCTGTGACCTAGTCTAGCATTAAATCATAAGAAGTTCAGCAGCTGAGTTTTATCCTTGCCTACAGAGCACACGTACAATTACTGTTTCATAAATAGAAATAAGACATTTAAGCCTCTACACTATATATCCATAAAGCTATTTTCATTTTACTTTTCTTAAATATGACATCTAACATGTGACATTAAGACTCATCAGATGCACGTATCCTTTCAGCATCCCATGATTTTCAGAAACAATAAAAGAGGGCACAAGAAGATTTGCTTCTGATCATACCGTTCCCAAGCTCTAACCACAGAATGGTCCTTCTTTGGCCAAAGGACAGGGATTGAATCTTCTACCTCCTGTACTTCTTTCTTGCTACTGCAAGCTGAGATATAAAGCCAAGGATAAAGCTTTCCTTCTAGGCGTACAGCAGAGCCTGTATAAAGACCCCAGTGGGGTAGAAAATAGATAATGTATTCACTGTGGTAGCTTCAATATTCTATTTGAGGGTGTCCATGTTCCATCATGCCTCCCTCTAATGGCTGTAATGGCTGTAGAAAATCTGCCAACCAGTTACAACTGATGGATAGCGGAGCTATTGCTCGAGCTCAGCAGCAACAAACTGCAAGGTACTTATTCTGAGGGAGGCGGGGTGGTGTGCTAAGAAAATCAAGCCTATGTGATTACAGTGTAAGGGTCCCCGATAACTCCTGAAGCCATCGGCCAAATTCTGCTAAATATGGAAAACAAAATTAAAATTAATTAAAAAATATTTTGATTAAACAAAAACAAATTAAGTTCCTGCAAGTCTGCAGGAGAGTGGTGGTGAGATAGAGGAGAGAGAGCCCCAGGGTTGTCCCCCTGGAAGGGAAAAAGCAGGAGGGCAGTGCATGGGAGCTGCAGCATTTAATACCATTTGCTGGAGAGCAGCAACCTCCAGACAGGTATTCTGACAAGCAAAATCTAGCACCATCTTTTACTCTTGGAAGCCAAATTCAGATCTGATCTGAAAAGATGCACAACCAGCCATCCAGTGTAAAGATCTGCTTAACTAAAATCCACTACAGAAAGCTCCAGCCTAGACACACCAGGCACCAGCACCTCCAGTGTGGCCTGTTTCTCCTCCTCAGCAGCAGTGGAGGAAGACAATGACCTCCCTGTCTTAGCATCGCTCTGTGGTATGTCCACCCAACTGAATCACAGCAGGATAAATAACCAGACAATATAACAAATGCTTTCTCCTTTTGTTTGCCTTACAAGAAACAAAATTAATGCCCTGCTGATGTACCCCTTAAGAAATTACTCTCACTACATACATTATGAAGATTGCAGTTTCTTCTAAAACTGATCTCAAATGCTACAATATACACCAGAGATACCAGTGTTTGGATAATAGCATGGTAGACTTCCGTGGAGTTCTCTGACCAAAAACCAAATAAATAAATAAAATCATCATAAGGTACCAAGGCCTAAATTCCAGTATAAATCTGAACTATAAATGCAGAAGTTAAAGCTTTCTGTACTTCTGGTTTTAATGAACAATCACTCATCTTTCCTCTTTTGTGAAAGACTGTGAGGTGACTAAATTGGAAATGTTCAGCATTAGTTTTCAAAGAATGGGATACGAGATTTTGGCATGTTCAAGGCAACCCTGTTTTACAGTATTACCAGTGAATGAGCAGATTCCAAGTAATGTTTGAAAGAAGGATCCTTAGTTATGTCTCCAGTTTAATGTGATTAGCTCTTAGATGCTTTTGGGTGTGTCTAAATTCAGCAGAGTTCTCCAGGCCTGCAGAAAAGGGAATGCTTCTGTGTCTGCTGGGTTCCCATACAATCAAACTCTCCAAGGAAGGAGGGAAAACATTTTGTTATTTCATGCAAATATTTCTTTCTGTGGAAACTAAGCATATATGGTTTATCAGACTGAAATTGTTGTGAACACTTCCAGTTCAGAGACTGGATCAGGCTGGACTCCTAAAATTTATTACAAATACCAAAGGCCAAAGGGGGACGAGCTGCACCTCAGAAGTGGAAGGAAAGAATCTCCCAAGAACAAGCCACAATCAACATGTCATCTAAGCAAATTAATATCTCTACTCCCAGACAGAGAATTTTTTTGAAAGGGAGGGAGAAGGGTGATATTTTGATTTATAGGGATACTGCAAAATTGAAGGCTTAATTGTACTTTACCCAGGGAAGCTTGTTTAAGATAATGCTTCTTTCAAATATTTCAGACCTTCCTTCCTTGAAAGCTCACATCTTCAAAATGACATCTAGTAATGCTTCATAATGTACACAAGAACAAACTGAGATAGAAGTCGAGACTGCAAACACAGATTATTAACAAGAAGAAAAACATAAAACGTGTTCTTCTCCCAAATAAACCATTTACACTTCCTGATTCACCTATCAAAGACAACTGGGGTTAAAAACCAACCCTGTTTTTACCCCCACACTGGATGTCACCCTCCAGGCAAAAGCCTGGTACCTTTCCACAGATGCCGCTTTCCTGGACCCATGTCAGACTCTCAGAGTCAACAAGGAAACCCCTGAGGAGAGGTATCATGGGACAGAGACAGGGCTGGTGCTGGCACCCGCCTCGTACCCCGGCACCTCTGCTTCTCCCTGCCCTTTGTGCACCCCAGGCATGACGGGCATGCGTGTTTTTCTGAGCAGGTCTTATCATTAGCGTTGGAGGCAGAGATTTTTTCCCCGCCATGTGTTTGCACAGCACCTACCAGACAGGGTCTGTATTTCAGTAGGGCTGGTGGAATAAAAACTTGAAAACAGCAAGTAGCAATAGAGCTGCAGATACTCATCCAGAGCATTTACTCTCTGAGTCTGACAATGTTGAAAGTTCACTGTGTTACCAGGGAGTTCCTTGAATGTCACAGCTCCTTGCTCTGATAAATTAGTGTCTAATCCTAGAGGTGGCTCATTGGTTTTCAGTATTAGGCACTTAATCCTTTTCCCTAACTCAGGAATCTTCTCACCCTGCACCCAGAGACATCATCAGTCATTCGTTTGCCCAGAGTTACCAAACAACATCCAACTTTTTTAGTAAAGATGTCAAAGTGTCTGTCTAAACATCTTCTGGTTTTGGCCTGAAACTGATATGGGTTGAAAGTCTCCAGCTCTTCCCTAAATCCTGACAGTTAGTTAACAACAAATAAAAAACAGCCCAGTGATTTACTGTGTCGATCCCACATTGTTGTGCTCTGTGTTTCTTTAAGAAAGGTGTGAGTATATGTGTAAGAGTCTTGAAATACAGTGGTTGCCATGGCAATTATCTGTGTTTAGAGAGTGGAGGGGAGTAAAGTTCCATGTAAGTGGCCAGAGTAGAGTGCAAGTTAAACATGCCTCTTTGCAGGTCTAAATTACGTACTGTTCTCTACCTCCCCCCCCCTTTAAAAATATTTGTGAAAATATGCATAGATTGTCTGATGAGCTCCAAACTATTCTTGCAACAACACCAGCTTTTCTTTTTTTTCCCCTCGATATTCCCACTCTCCTGTAAGCCCTGGGAGAATAAAGCATAAGCCCATGAGGCAGGGGAAAGAGGACTTTGTCTGAATGCAGGCTTTGCAGAATTGCCCAACCATGCTCCCATCCAGGAGTTGGCTTATCTGGATCATTTCTCCTTAATGGGACTGAGTGCATTACTCTTACAAAACTAACAGATCAAAAATACAGGTATAGCTAAATGGCTGTAACTTTAATTAGAAGGGAATGTTATATAAGCATAAATCATTCAGACAAATATCCCTGAGCATTTATATTGTGCTTTACATTTTCTAACTACTCTGCGGATTAGATGTTTTTGAACAAATGTGCATTGTGCCTGGAGCTGGAAAGTCTATACTCCATAAATCTTTGTCTTCATGTTCTCTCTTATTTTCATTTATCAACCTGTATTCTTTCCCCTTTCCTCACCTTCACGATAAAGGAATGATTCCCAGCCTCCACATGCATGAGTGCAGTTGGTGTATTTGTGAAATGTTCCACTCCCAGTGCTGGCTTTAGGCCCCACACAGGGCTTTTTTGCTTTTCGCATAGGAATATTCTAAGGACAGTGATCCCAAAACAGCAGTTGTGCAGCCTGATAGCTTCCGGCACTGATTTCACAGGGATAATGTTCACCTCAGACTCAACAAAACTAATGGTGATTTTCAAAACATCCACAGGAGAGACTCCTTTCTGCCATCTCCTGTGCACCACTTGTCCCAGAAATAGCCTGTGATGGACACTGACTAGAAACTAGAGCACACACTTAGCAGCAGGCCTGTGTAAGGAGTAATGGTAACACCAGAAATAAGTCATTCTTCAATGCTTATTTAGAATTCACATACAACACTTGTGAGCTCCACTTTAGTATCTAGGAAATTCAGCAAAGGAATTGGTATCATGACAGTTTGACATAACC
>NW_009943047.1:30813-39987 GCF_000696875.1 Nestor notabilis | reverse complement strand
TGTTGCCAGGGGCTTCTTTAAATATTAATGGATAAACTACAAGATGGAAATACATGATTAAGTTGCCTTGAAAAAGTGGATCCTGAGGCTCTGCTTGTTCCCAAGCAGCTATTAGTAAAGGACCCATGAGTTCCAGCAGCTTTGAACTAAGGACAGGGAGCTGTATTTACTCCTAGATCCAGCAGTGCCATGTTGGATGGCACCGAAGTAATTTCATCCCTTGGTTTCCTTCCTTTACCAGTGTTTTAAAAGTTATAATAATCTTCCTCTGCAAAAGAATGGCAAGTTTTGTTGTTTTGGGTTTTTGTTAGTGAACTCAGGAGCAAGCTTTAACAAAGAATCAGAAATTACTCAGTCCTTGCCTTACTGTGTTTACTCTTGAGTTTTACACATGAGGCAATTGGTGACATTGATAAAAATTCAGCTGATGAGGCAAGGAAAGCCAAAGATTACCAAAATATGATTACAGTTAATTAAGGTGTGTGACCAACACGGTAACTCCACAGTAGGGTGGTTTGTTTGGTAAATATACTAGGCTCTGGTAGGCAATGCAGGAAGGGTGGTATTTTAGGAAGGAACTAGGCAAGAAGAGGGTGGTGAACAGGTGGGAATGGTCTTTCATTATTATAGTTGTACTACCATCAACAAAGTAAATATGCCATACAGGTAAATTGTATCCTTCACCAATACAATAGGGACTGTATTTGCACACCCTAAAGGATGGCAGACCACAAGCATCACACCATCTACTCACTTGTAAAGAAAGCACTGCACGAGTATGAACTTCCCTCTGTGCTAAACTGATCCAGTAATACAACCACACAATTGAAAGGCTCTCTCAAAACCACCAGCATGGAAAAATTGCATTTTACAACTAGGCAATGCGCTCTCTTCCCTACCATCTGATTTACTATTCAGCTATTGCTCTTCAGATTATTCTCTTGATCTATCTAACTGATTCAGTGAGCACAGGAGCATGACACAGACTCACTGGACAGTGTGACGGGACTAGGTGTCATTGCTTAGAGTATCTTAGATGCTTCTCAGGGTCAATATAGACCCTGCCCTTTAGGTCCTGTTCTATAATTACAGTAGCCTTTATGAAAGCTTAGCAATAAATAGCATTTTCCATTAGGCTAGTTCTGTTTCAAGAAGTAATTGCTTGCACATACATGGGATGACAGCATTCTCCATAAGCTGAAGTCGCTTTGTCCCTCCACATTGTTCCCGTAGCAGCGTGCAGTAAGCAGCCATATGCTAGTCTGTGGTTTAACCCACTTTCTGAGGACACAGGCTAAATCTGTATTGTTCTGCTCATGTACATGCACAGGGTCTGAAAATATTCAAAGAAAAAAGTGTGGGAGCACAAGATGGGTAGAAAAAGACAGTGTGGCAGTGAATAAAATGGGAAAACTGTCCTGGTAACCCATGCAGTCCCCCCATTGCCCCCTCAGACTTACTGGTTCTGTTTTAAAGTGGCAGAATGTGCCTTAGAAATGCAGAAGGTGTCTTGGAGAGGGGAAAAGTCCATCTCATCTCAAAAGTATTCTGCACATTAATGTGAATTGGTGAAAATGTGTATAGCTCCTCTTATACTCAGGAAAGAAGGTTTATGAAACTCCAAATGACCGTGTTAGCACAGGGCCATGTGTGGTCTGGGCCCCTCCACCACATGCCTCCCAGGAATCCCATCCTGCCATACTTGTCAGGGTCAATTGTAACTTTAGTTTACCCTCGCACCTTTGCCACATAGCCAAGCCATGGCTTAACCCTTCTTTGAGCGCCGTGCTGGCAGGATGACCCTGCTAGATAGATCCAGAGATCTCCGTGCTTCTGGGAGAGCCCTAGGGGCATTAGTTATGGGCAGTTCAGCCCTCCATACCCCTCCAGACATGAAGCTATACACAACCTGGCCCATGTGCTCCTTTGTACTCGATCTCAACATTGGTTTAGCTTTATGAAAAGTCTTAGCTATTACAAAATAACCTGTAGATGAGACCATGACATAAAGAATATCATATTATTTCATTAACTATCAATTTTGTAAATCCTGAGCATTTTGACCCAATGTTGTAAAATACTCAAAGTGTGTCCTGCAAAACATTTGCAGCCTTGCAGTATAACTTCAAATTTTTTCCAAGAACCTTCACATGCTTGCAAAGTGCTTTGCTGGATTGGTCCCCAGACACTTGGGTACTCTCATTCACATGCTATAATGAGGTCGTTTGTACTAGATTTTCAATTTAGCTTTAGAGCTTGGTCCATTTTAGTAAACTTTCTTCATTAAATAGGTAATACAAAGCTAGAAGCATTACAATACCATGACAGCAAAACACCAAGTACCGACATTTCAGTCTACTTTAGAAAATAGTGTCTGTCATTTGTAAATTTTAAAATAAATTAAGCACAGTGAGGAAGGTATTAAAGAGAAACGCCTTAAAAACAAGTGGGGAAACTCAGTCTTTTTCATTCTGTGAAGAGAGTGTGACAGCATATGGTACATAGTGGGTGGTTGTTCTAAACATAACATGTATGTGTTCGACCTAAAATGTTTTATTGGTTCCTACTTATGAAAGCAGCAGCTAAAAATTACTGATGACTGTTCTTTCTATATCAGCAGCATATAAAGGCCCAAGGAAAAAAAAAAATCAGTCTTAATGAAAAATTTTAAACAGCCATAAAACTCTGTTTAACATGCTTTCTGCAAAGTACCCCAAGTTTAGTGTTTCCTCTTCGTGAAACCATAACACTACAGTATTATTCATTACTACTGTTATTTCTAGATCATCCTAAAATATGAAATATGTCCAAAAAAGGGGGAATAATCTTGCCTTCCTCCAGAGTTACCATAGCTCTGAGAGTATAGGTATCTAGCACTACATACCCAGGTTAGCATAACACAAGGAAAAATGCAAGTCACAACTACAAGTCTCCTAGATATATAGAAGACAATTATATCCTCGTTATCACTGCAATGAGTATCTTATAAATGTGAAAGCTGTGCAGAGAGTGAAATCTCACTATTCTCCCCTCCTTTTTCCCCTCTGAGAGTTATTATCATGGAAGGAACTGAGGCTGAAACTGGAAAATCTTACACTGTGCTCCAAATAAGGCCAGTTTGTTACTAACCTGTCCTCCTGTGGCAGCGATTCCTGCGTCTGAGGCCAGCTGCCAAGCATGCTCCCTCTTCCTCCCACACGAGTTTCATCCTGTGGTCAGCTGTTTCTTGGAAGCTGAGGAGCATAATTGATATTGCAACTATCAAGCTGTGTGCAGAATGAGCTTACACAACTTTGTGAACATGCTTTTCTTGCCCTCTCCACCCACCTTTCTCAAAAGCTATGTGTTTGTTGGTAAAAACAGGATTCAGGTGTCAGTTATAAGGGTGGAGCTCAGGTGCTTCTGTAGATATGTGTCCTAATCCTGTTCTGGAAATCAGACTGCACCCAGGTCACTCTCCCCTTTGAGTGAGCTCAACCAAACAGCACAAGGGGCCTGACCCTTGAGCCCTTCTTCATCAGCAGCACTGGCGCTTCTGGCTGGGAGGGACCTCTCAGTCTAAGGGGGGTCTCAGCAGGTAGCCTGCTTGCTGGGAGAGCAGAGAAGATGTTGCATGTGTTCATTCTGAACCTGTTTCATCTCTGAATTTCACCTTCAATGTAGCTGTTCTAGTGTCTGTGGATTCCTTTGGTTGCTCAGAGTTCAGAAAGCCAAGTGTGCCCCAGTGGGTGAGGGATAATTCCCAAAAGCGCTGTCTGTGACAGAGGTGAAGTACGTTTTGTGACTTTGTCCCAAAGCAGCACAGCAAATTTAGGAGGGATATGGGCTCTGGAACAAATTCAAAACTGCCTGTTCGGGTTTTGTGGCTGTTTTTGTGGGGTGTTTTTTTGATTGGTGGGTGTGTTGTTTTTTTTTTTGTTGTTTTTAACCAATATGACACAACTGCAAACCTTTCCAAGGAAAGGACTGCAGAGCCATTCAGCAGACGGTGCCTCACCATTGGTAGGACTGGCTCCTGAGAGCTATGCAAAAGGATTTGGGGGAAAAAAATTCTGCTTCGTGTTTGTGCTTTGTGTTTCCTGAGAAAGGAGAAAACTCACCCAACCTGCTGTAGTAATGACTTTTATCAGAATAAGAACATGAGAAAATCATTCTTGTCTATCCTACTGTGATTTGTCCAAGTCTGGAAAAGGAGACGCTGATGAGATATTACCTCCTTTATTGCTACTGTCATAAGAACCTCAAATCTTATTCATAAAATAACGTATCTGGCTTCACATGTGGAATTTTTATTAAACTTTTTTTTATTAAATTTTGATCTGAAAAACATTCAGATAACTTGAGTATTATGAAATCTGTGCATCCTTATTTCATTATTTATGATTAATATAACTTCAAACAGTTGTGCATGCTACTTAAAATGCCTGCAACATTCTTGCCCCAAAAGATGCTGATCTATGTAATACACAAATCTGAGTGAAGATATGCAGATCACTCTGGGGAAAAAGCAAAAGTAAAACAGTCACAACAAAGACAACCTTGGGAATTTGGTTGCAATAATGTTATGTGATCCTGGTAATACACACATCATCTTATGCACTTTCCCCAAATGAATTAGATAAGGTTAGATTTATATAGTACCTTTCAAGTGCCAAATGTGTTTACACAGGGGATGTCTACAGAGCTACATGAGAAACTTTACATAACATTGCAGTATACCAGGGGGGTACATCCAGGATATACAGGGCCAGCATTACCCCTGCCTATTGCAGCACTGGGAAATGAAGTCACTTATGATCTAGAAAGAAGCATCAGGTCACAGAACATCTCAAAAGACTGAGAAGACAAGTAAAGGCTGTGAAAGAGTATTTATATTCTTAGAAACTAATCTCACAGCAATATAATATTCAGTGATAATAAAAATCTTCTTTTGCTTATAAAATTCACTATATTTAGGCCCTTCATAGTGCAATTAGGAAAACAGACAGAATTCAGATTCACTTTATTATAACTCAGTGGTTAATGACAAAATTTCCAGCAGTGTTTCAAAGATGTAAAGATGTCGTTTGAGAGTATCTATTTCTGGCGAAGAGTTTGCTCCAGTGCTTTTCTTTAGTGGGATTAAAGGAGTTCTTCTATATTAAAAGTTTTATATTTTGATGGGTATTAATATTAAAGTCATATTTTATTAAATCACTGTAATATCTTATATATAATGAAATGTTTTTTAAATTAAATGGTTTGGAAGGAAAATCTGTGTAACCATTGTCAAACAATGTTCGCTTCAAAAGTATAAACTGCAGGTTTAATACACAATTCTTTCTGAGTTTTATATGGATTGTCCAGATTTTTGGTATTGAAAGACTGAAGAAAGCATAGAAAGTGTTCCTGTCGATGACATTCTCTTTCTTTGTTTTTAAAGCATGTTTGTCTAACTAGTTCAAATACTAATTTTAACTGCATAAAACTGAGAGAAAATCATTGAACATCTGCAAACAGGGAAGAACTTCATAGGTGATATTTATTAGATGTCCTCAATAAAACACAACTGTATTTGTCAATGCAAAAGGCTACAAAGCAGATTAAATTGTCCAACTGAGCGAATGCAGTCAGCTTCTCTTGAACCAGTCACAGTGGCTGAGGCCTGACATAGATGTTTGTTTTCTTTTAATAGGTTTCTGCAGAATCCAACCATGATTTATTTAAAGTGGGAGTACTGACAGCAGTTAAAATGAGAGAAAAATCATTTCACAGTTTTGTGGAATGGACTCCATCAATAACATCGGTAGAAACAAATTAATAACACCAGCATTTAAAAGCTAGTGAAAACAAATCATGCACCAAATCACAAATTTAATGATTATTTAATGATACACTGCATGAAGAAAATATGTTGTATTTCTTCTGCCCAGTTCCCACTGAGGCAGCTGGTGTAGTGCCACACTGGAGATGTTACACAGATGGGGATGAGCACAAAACTTTCGAGATGAGAAGCATGGAGGTGTCAGTGGGTTATGCAAGCCAAGGAAGCTGCAGACCCAAGGGAGATAAGACGTGGCACTTTTCAAGAGCTGCCTTTGGGATACATGTCTGTGCAACAGTGCCAAGGATGGCTTCAGCACAGAAAGGACGAGGACGAGCATGTTAATTCATTGTTGATATGAAGCTGGGAGGCATCTCCTTAAAGGAGTGGGGACTGCTCAGAAGGTTTTGTCTCCAGCTGTGAGAAACGTGGGCACCAGCACTTATAGTGCTAGTATGTGTAAGTGATGAGCACTGTGGCTCATCACTTACAGAATATGGCTAGCTGCTGCCCCAAGGATGTGCTATTTCCTGCTTGTGCTTCTTTCTTCAGGATCCTCTGTGATAGACTGTCTATCACAACACAAATTCATCCTCTCATCTTCGCAGCTCGTTCAGTCGAAGAGCTCTCAGACATAACTGACGGGCACTTAGAAGAGTGTTTGTGTCAGTACTTTCCAAGCCCTCTCCTTTATCAGGTACTCAGAGTTAAGCACACGCTTAAACATTTGACTGGATCCAGGCCCATTCTCACGCAGGTAAACCAGACAAGGACAACTAGGAGTGGTCGAGAAATGACAGGACAGTGCTCACCAGGAAAGCACGTGAATTGCCATTAAACAGGGGATAAATTGCAAGAATTAAAAAAACACTGGTGCCATAATCCAGCTGCTGAGTGACCAGGTTCCCAGTGTGCACACACTTCCAAAAAAAAATTAAAATATGAACATGAGGCAAGCAGTTGCCTAGTAGACTGCTGAGTGCACAGGATTTAAGTCTGAGTAGTTAGTATTATATTACACTCACAGAGTAGTATCCAAATATCAGCAGCTGTGTCTTGTATCCATTATTTCCCTTCTCCCCCAAATATAAACCTTTCTCACCTTTTTAATTAGAAAAGCTGTTTATTGACTATGACATGGAAATATTTTACATGTTGTTGTCCAAAAATGCCATTATTAAATAAGCAGGAAAATATGTTCGGTAGTAAATAGAGCTGACCTTTAAAACAATGTCAAGCCCACACACCCCATGATTTGTGCATAGGTATGTGTTACTTTAAGTCGCTGTATATTACCAGTAACGTGACATAGAGTGCTGCTATGGAAAGTATCTTTGGTTAAAGAAATGTAGGGTAAATAGACAATTAAAAGCTAAAACATGTAGCCAACTTACCTAGCAAACTACTAAATTCAAACTTGCTTGGAGAGGCCTGACTTTATATTCACGGCAACATAGATAAAAATCAATTTGAAAAAAAAGTCAACCTTGAAAAATACTTTATAGCAGTTAACTGAGGTCAGGAGATCTCTTGCTTTCTTGGATGACTCATTCATCAGATGTACAGCAGCCCTGTCATGCGTAACAGAGAAGCACTGGTGTCACGCAAGCAGAGAAGTGGCACTGAGAAACCCCGGAAGAGAAGGTGAATTCACCTGTGTAAAATAACATAATTTTTCAGAAAACATCCATGGAAGGAAAATTAATTAGGGAAGAGTGAGCCCTATCCTTCCCCCATGGCATTCCAGTCAAATGCAGGGATTGTATGGGGTTATTCCAGGAAATCAGCAAAGATATTTGCATTTTATTATTGTCAGTGTTGCCATTTGTTTCAGTTTTGGTTTGTACTTAGAGAAGAGGGAAAAGACGCAAAGAAGGAAGAATAGGAAAAGCTGTCTTTAGGGCAGAACACTTACTTTGAGTGGTAAATTATTTCAGAAGTATTGTGAAATTTACCAAGAAGTCTCAACAACTTCTTTAATGCAGATGCAAATATAACGCTATGCCTCATGTCTCACATGCTGGTGGCAATCCTGGGTCTCTAAGAGTTTTCCAGCAGTCACCACAAGAATATCCAACCACAAAGTCTGTCCTGCTAGGCCTCTCTGCCAACATGTATTTCTATCGTTATCAAGAAGATAGTCATGTAACTATATAGGCATTTTATTTTGTTATCTGTAACAAATGGTACCTATTGTGTTTGTTTTACTTCTTTTAAAAAGCTATACCTGAGTGGGAGAAGCAACATAGCTCATTGCCTTGGACATTGTGTGGGGCTCAGGTAAGGGAGGCAACCCCTCTCTGGAGCACAAGCATGTGAGGAAAGCAGAGATAAAAACAGCGTGAGGCAGTCAGGAGACCAGGAGAGCCATGGACTTCAGTTCCCCAGGTGCTGAAAATTTGCAAAGCCATGTTTGGGAGAGTGCTGAGAGCAGCATGGAGCAGACATCCACCAGAGATGGATGGATGGATGGATGGATGGGCGGGCTCACTGACATGACATGGCAGGTTGTGCGATGTCACAACACCGCCAAAAGTCACCAAACTGGTGGTATGCAGCCAAGACTGGAGGAGAAAGCTCATCTGCAGAAACTCAGCACACAGAGGAAGACCAGTTCATAAATCTCTTATTTTTACTTTGTCTCACCAAACAGATTTTAAGCTTTATTTTTAAATATCACCTTCTACTGTTCCTGTTCAAACCACCCTGTGTTTTGAGCTTAAGAGCCCTTTCCATCATTCTGGTGTGCTCTATCTCAGTGAAGGCTTCCAAGAAGCCTGACCCAAAAGCTCTGCCTGAGTCTTACCACCCTCCTTCTCCATTGCAGACCCTTGGGCTGGTCAGGGTGCCCATGCTGTGCACCACTGCTTAGAAAGCACCATAGGGACGAAGCTGTGGGAGAATAGGTCAGACTGATCTCCAGCACAGCTGGGATCTAACCAGACCCTTGTGCAAGGCAGGGAGTGCCAGGGTGCACAAGTCCTCACAGACAGACTTCGAGCTCAGCACAACCCTGACGCAACAGCTGAAAGTTTTACAGGATACTTGTACCATGGGAACTGCACATGGAGGGCAAGGGTTGATAGAAAGAGGTAGAGAGATGTAAATAAATAAATGTTCTTCTTTTGTAAACATGAGAGGTCTGTCGAGAGAGGGGTAGCAGGACTCTCTCAAGAGAGATAGACCAGAGGGCAGAGCAGGTATGGAAAAGCAGCCTCTGGCATGTACTTATACAAAGGTTTGGTGGAGAATTTTAAAACTGAGAAATACTTTACTGAAAAATAGTGATTCAGCAAAATCACCAGTTTTCATGAAACTTACCTGTTCTGATTAAAGTTTGCTCAGAAAGGGGCTCTGATGCATTAACTGAA
>NW_009943047.1:0-30782 GCF_000696875.1 Nestor notabilis | reverse complement strand
TGAAAGAGCCCTTGCAACGTGTTGGTATTCGAAGCATCCAGCTAGCAGGGAAAAAAGGTTTGGCTCAGTCTAGAGCAGAAGTCTGAGCATGAGTTTTCCTCCACATGATTGAGTCCAGTGACAACCATGAGATCCAGGAGAGCTCTTTTTCTGTGCTTTTCCCAAGGAAAGCAGCAATATATCTTGAGGATGTGTCAGACTGGAACTTCTTTTAAATCTCAGACCTTCACGGGATAAGAAGATCATTTCCCAGGAAAGATATCTGATCTCTGATAGTTTTCTTTTCACACTGCAGTGTGAGTGCCTCTGAGCAGGCACCAAAAGTCACAAACAGCCTGTTCCCATGCAAGAACATGCTAGTCTGGGAGATGCGATGCAGACCCTCCTGAGATGAGTGTCCCCAGGTCCCCGCTACTCTCCAGATGCACACATAGTGACAACAAATTTTCTGATGGCTCTACTTGGGCAGGTTTGAATAGCTGCAGGTTATAAGGGGCCAAGGAGGAAGAGTTTTAAGCTGTAGACTGCATCTCAGCACAGAGGACAGGGGAGCTGGTAGTACTAAACCTGACAAAATGCAAAATTGCTCCAACTTTCACAAACTAAGAAAGGTGCTTGAAGGGGTGGTTTCTTGAATCCACAAACGATCTGCATTTTCAACTGCCCAGCTCTCTTGGTCTGCATTCAGATGTGGATAAGATGAGCAGAAATGAGCCACTGGCATGTGCTATGCCTCTCTCCTCCTGCCAAATGGCTGATCCAGTGGGAAGCACCAGCTCAGAAAGGGGCAGAGGCAGAAGTGAAGTCCACAAGCAAAGGCTATATCCTCCAATGCACAGCTCATGGGAAATCCAGGAACAATCCAAGAGTAATAGTTGAACCTTGGACTCTTTCAACAACACAAGCTGTGAACAATGACACAAGGACAATAGCCCTGTGTCTGTGTGGATGTTATTCCTTCACTTACCTGAAATGAGTTTTAAGTAATCCCATCGTCAGACCATCATGGTCTTCAGTTCATAAAAGGAGGAGATCCTGCAAAACAGCTAGAAATTTAAAACACTGAAAAACAACTGGACTTAAACTCTTCATCTGCCACCCTCCCCCAGGCAGTTTGGTTTTCATCATGTTTCTTGTCTCTGCCACCCCAGAGATCCTGGACAACCCAACCATGTTCTCCTACCACCTTTGTTGCCTTTGCTCAGGGCTTTGCTCCTATGTCACACTCTGCCACCCCCAGCCACTTGCAAACACCCCAGTCTAGGTCATCCTTTCCAAGCTACACTTCCCAGTAGAACAGCCATCCTCAGTTACTAAATTCCATTGCGTTTCTTCTAGAAAAACTCCCTCGTCTGCAATTCCTTTCCATCTTAGTTTCTTCTCCATTGCTGCTTCCACACCTGAATTTTTCACCCATTTTTCCTGCCTGTGCTAAATTATACACTCTACTGCGAACAAGAACTCATTTTATTTGCTTTGTAAAACATCCACATACATGGATGGAGCTGTATAAATAATTAATCCATGCCTTAATCTAAAGATTATGAATAAGAAGGTGGTGATTACTGCAGAAAGATTAATGTGAATGAAATTACTCAAGCAGACTATAATTTTCTCTGGCGACCCATGAAAGAATTAACCCTAAGGAGGCCCCCTTAAGTACTTTTGCAGATAGACCAATGAATTCCAGGTATGGCTTCACATTGCATTCTTTATTTTCCTCTTTCTTCCAAGATATATCTACCTATCTTATATGCAAGCATACACATATTCTTGGCCTGTTCCTCTGTGGATAGTTTATCCAAGGCATTTCATGCTGTGGCTCCTACTAAATAGTGTAATTCTTTTAATGATGCAGACAAGGTAACAGAAGAGCAGAAGGGGCAGTTACCTACACACCTTCTTGCAGAGATCTCAAATCATACAGTATGATATATGAGTATATAGTATAAGATAATAGGTCTTGAAACAAGGACTCAGAGCCACAAGCCAGGTGCAGAAATGCTTGCTGGTCCTAGGCTTCTTATTTCCTAAATGTATCCTCAAGCCTTGAGCTCAGTGCTCACTGGGAGGTAGGACAGACAGACCAGCACAGACAAGGTCTGTCAGCAAGCTGTACAGGTGTCTCCAGAAAAATTTGGTCAGCCCAGTATTTTGGCCAAGTTAATGAATCTTGCAGAGGGACAGGACTCATTAACAAGCAGTAACGTGGTGCCAGCCAAGCTACATTGCTTCCCAGAACCCAAACTCAGTACTTCTGCACGTATCAGCTTATTTCGTCTCAGATCTACCTGACTCTTAGGAGTCTTGAGACACATCAAGTGGGTGGAAGTGTGTGTGTATCAGAGTGTGGAGGTGTTTTGCCCCCCAGCCATAAAATCTCCAAGAACTCCCAGCATGACTGTTCAACAACCAACAACAGCAACAGCAGTTCTAGTCTTGTTTTTTGCCTGGAGTCAGACCAGTGTTTCTTTTGTAAACCTTCAGTTTTCTCTGTCCTTTCCTCACAATAGCTGTGAGAACATAGGCTGGACAGGCTGAGGGGTATGTAAAGAGGAGGGGGACACAGAAAGGAAGCACCTGCAGCTGCGGCAGCTGAGGCCGAATCCAGCCAGTCCCATGCAGCTGTGAGGGAAAAGGTCTCTTTCCACCCTTCTGTCCTAGCAATGCCTTACATAGAAAAAATAATGTTATAATGGCCGGAGCTTTCTGATGCCAAAGAGGAATGAAGGAAAGTTACTTAAAACCCAGGAACAGGCTTGTACCAGACACCATGGTAGCTGCAGCTGAGTGGAGGATGGATACTTTCCACCCATGGAAAAGCCTTCACAAGGAGCAGGGCAGAAGTGGTTTGGGCCCTCAGGACTGGGAAAAGAATCTGACTGTATACAAGCCTGAGGTTTTATGCCTGGGATGGGATCTCAGTCCTGTTAAAGACTGTAGGGTGGGAACTTGGGGAGAGCATAAACAGCTGGATTATGTGTCACAGCGAGACTCTGTGTGTCATCTGACGACAATGATGAAATGCAGAGAACAGGTGAAGCTGGCATAGAGAAGGGCCAAGTCTGAAAGGCTTTCAGGCACCCCAGCAAGCCCTTGCACCCATTTGCTCCTGGGTCCCTACAGGAGCACATCACTGCCAGTTCCTGATTTCTTTCCCTCAGTGCCAGCTTATGCCAGATGGAATAGTCAAATATGAAACTATATACAATCAGGGATAACAGAAAATAATGCAAAGCATTGGGGGCTGCTTCCAGTTTTGCTAAAATTCACTTTTCTGGTTTTTAACTAGATGAGACCTTCTGCAGACTCTGCACTGGGTACAGGCACAAGGCATTCACACAGGTTCCTGGGCAGAGGGAGGAGCAGAGCTTGCTCTAGGGAGCAGGGACGGTCACCTGCCCATCTACTGGTGACATCATCATCACAAATCTGTCCCTTTCTGCCCTTTCTGAGGATGGGCAGGAAGCCCAAAGACCTCAAAGTGTGGCTCCTGCAAGTCCTCATTTAAGTGGGTATCTGGTAACTCACCCTCTCCCTTCTAGCCCCTTCAAGTCTTTCATTGCTCAAATGTCACAGCTTGGTTTTTTTATCTCAATGTCGCAGCTTGGTTTTGGTTTTTTTCCCAGAGGATTTTGATGTTCCTTCCAGATCTTTCCAGAACTTCCATCTGATGTCACAAAACCACCTCCAGTATTTTTAGTACAGTAAATCACCAAAACTTGAGGAATCAACTTCCATTGATTTCAGTGGGAGCTGAGGTTATTCAGTGCTTTGCAAAATCAAACCTTAAAAGCAAGCTTAACAGTAGTCCTTAAAGCTGCTTTCTCCTTTGGTTTACATCAAGTGATGATTACCATTTGTTCTCTTTTTCTATAAATTTACAATTCTTTGCCAAAGGTACTGATTTTTTCACTGGTGTAATCTACCACATTCCATTTTAAAACCTACTTTAAAAAAGATGGGTACAGTAATTTCTAATATGGATTAGGTATTTCAGATAATTCCCAGATACCGATTTTCTGTTTTACAGATTTCTGTGCTCACCTGCAAGCTCTGCCTTGATCCTTTTCTCTGCTTGGCTCCGGCACATAAAAAGGAAGACTCAAGTGCCCAAACACAAATTCCTCAGTAACAGTTTACATTAACATCTCTTTGCTTATCCTGTAATAGCAATGTATGTACTCTGGCTCTTTGCATTCATGTTTGTGGAAGTAGATGTATCTCATGTACTTACTTTATCTATCATAAATAGGTAAGAAAACAGAGACATTTTGAAGTACACATTTGGACAGTGTACCAAATCAAACTCTTCATAAATATGCTGGTTAATCACTTCATCCATGGGTGAAAAATGCTACCTTAGTCTTGAGACATTGCACGTATAGGACATTTTGTGTTACTGTTTTTCAAAATCCACAAGACAGATTAAGCTGTGAAGATTTTTCTTACATATAATTTTTGGCTTTTTGGTTTATGTCCAATGCCAGTGGATACAAAAAAAGACACCAGTAGTAATGATTTCTGATCACACAATTAAGTTCTCATGACTACACAGTAACTGAACCATGCTGCAGTTTCATTTAGCACGATTGTCTCCAATTCAAATATATTGTCTAAATAGTGGTGTATTAAGATAACTAAATTGAATAAATAGATAATGGCATTAAATAACTGCTTAAGATGAATAAAATGCCTTTTAAATTAAATGTGATGATCAATGCTCCCTATGTGCTTGGAAATTTTGTGCATTGCAGCACACCTATAGAAGAGTTTACGATAGAAAGCTTCAGTCCTGCAATGTGCTAAACATTCTGGACACTTTGCAGAAAAACCCTAAGCTGAGTCTTGATTTCAACCAAATGAATAGGACCCCAAAAAAATACAGCTACATGTGCTCTCTTCAGGATGAAGGCCACGGTTCCCACAACATTGCAGGATCCAGCCCTTGGCAAGGAGAAATTCAATACGCAGCAGTAAGCACTCCAGGATAACATCATAGGGAGCCAGGGATTGTGAAGGAGGGAGGGACCCTCTCCCAGAAACAGTCTGTGCGCCGGCTCCTGTGGAAGTCCGTGATTCGGGATCAGATGAAAAGGGATTTAAGCTATAGATGAAAAACAGATGGGGAGTTGGTGAGGTGGAAAGAGAGAGAGAACAATTAATCCAGACAGCTGGCACGGCAGGGAGGCAGGCCTGACCACCAGCAGTGGAAGGGAGCAAGGGGAGAGCCAAGGGATGGCCGGCACGGGAGGCACTGGGCACAGTGATGGGCTTGCACAAGTGTGCAGGGTGCAGACACAAGAGGCTTCAGAGCATGATTCTTGGAGTCAAAAATGAAATTGCTAAAGCTCATGCTAATTCTGAACACCTTGTCATACTGGCAGTGGGAACCTCAGGTATCAGTGACCCTCCTAGCTAATGTGGGGGATCTGCTTGGGCGAGCGGGAAGAGACCCAGCAGCAGCAGCCCGGTATCTATGGGGTTCTGGAAAAGTGCCTAGGGAGGAGCAGGAGTTAGGAAAGCATGAAGTGTCCAGCATTCAAATAAGTTATCAGCAAAGCATACATCTAAGCCAGAGCGCTGCAGAAAGATAGCTTGCCTTGCAGAAAACAAGATCTCAGACAGAGCATACTGCTGTTACCTGTGTGCTGGGGCTTGCACAAGTGCCACCAGCACTACAGCAGGGACATACAAGCACAACGGAAGTGTGTGCTAACATGGGGACATGAGACATAGTGAACAAAATCGTATGCAAGAACCTCTCTGCCCACAGGGAGCTGCTTTCCCAGCCTTCCTGGGACAAGCTTTACCTCCTGACACCCAGAGCAGATTTTGTACGCTAGAGTTTCAGCCATCATTTTCATTAAGTCTGGGGCCCTGCTGGGTATGAAAAAAGGCTTGAAAAATCTAAATCAAGATCTTCAGAACCCCAGTCAAAACATTACAATATTTACTTGCATTTGATGAAGTTATGGTGCTTGTGGTGGTTTGGGAATCCTGGGGACCAGCAATACAGCAGCAGGCAGGAGGCTGAGCCACAGACTCCTAACACAAGCATGAGGGCAGCATGGCTACACTCCAGGGATGGTGCCTGGTCATCTGTGCGCATCACAAGTCTGCAAAGAAGTTCCAGTCTTTGGCTGTCCTGCGCAATAGAGCAAGCCCTGATTAATCATGTTTTAGTTGGTGCAATGATGGTTTCCTCTATTTGGTAAATATTAACTTCAGTCAGCATGGACCTTACTCGTATTTCATTCTTCTTTTTTCTACCTCTTTTTAATCAGGAGCTTATTTGTGTTATACAATTAGGCTTCACTGTATAGCACAATTAGGCTGTATTTGATATCAAAGGCCCTGCAAAGTGAAGAATGCTTTCTGAAGACTTATAAATCCCTTTTGAAGGGGACCCTGTGGTGTGGTTGCCTGTGGTAGAGATAACTGGATTCAGTGACCTTAGACATCCCCTCTGGCCCTATCTATTCCTTTCTCGCTCTGTACAGCTTCATTCTGGGGTATTTTGCTTTTAAACACAAATTCTTAAGAAGTTTTTGTGCAACATTAGAAGGTGCTGAAAAATCTATGAAACCATAGACTGTGATCTAGCTTATGAAGTGGACTTCAAAATATATACATGCCATCATCTGGTCCGCTAAACCAATTCAGCTAATTCCAGTCCCTCAGCAGTAGCAGCAGAGCACTGTGACACTGTAAAAGTATTAAAAGGAATCTTCTTGCCTAATAAAATGATGTGCCAAAGCTAGAGCGAATTGGGAGACAATAGTACTGTGAGGATGTGGCATGACTTCACCTCTCTAGTACTTATTGCAGCAACTCTACAATGCATATTATCTCAAAAACTTCAGCAAAACCAAACCAAACTACCTCTTTGGGCTTCTGGTTTTGTATGAATGTTTTTGATAAAACTCTCTAAAATTTCAGGGTCCAAACACAGCCAATTCCATTCTAAGTAAGGTTTTTACTAGCTGAAACTCAACATGTAAATATAAATGTTTGGTTACATGTTATTTTAGAATTCTGCAATAAAAATATTCTTTTGGAAATAAATAAAACAAAACAAACCCCATGAGTCTAAATTATTAATGGTTTATGCTGGTACCATTGCTGAAAGCAGTACAATTAATCCAATTTTCAGCAGTTGTATGGCGCGAAGCAAAGCATTTAGTCTAAGCTGTTAAATCCTTTTTAGTAGCACAAAAACTTAGGCAAATTTTCTTTTGTGCCACCTCTATGTAGAAATGTTTATTTTAAATTAAAGCAGCTAAAGTCAATACTGGAGGTTTTTTGATATGTAACTTCATTCTAATAAATTTTAATGGCTGTTACTTTTCATACGTGGCATATGGAACTTGTTAATTAACATCTACTTCCTTGTGTTAGGTCTTGATCATGTTCCAGCATCTCATACTTAATGTGCTATTAAAATCACTCTTTGACAGCCCAGACCTGGGAGGCGCTGAATACTGACAACTCCCAGTGAACTTTCTAGGTTGCTTTGCACTTTGGAGGTTTTCCATGGGTTAAAAGTCAGGCTGGACTGTTGTGATTGTCCCAGCTGGATGAACATCTACCTCCCAGTGCTGCATACCCCCAGAGACCTTAAGTCCAGGGCTGCTCCCTCACCAAAATTAAATTCTGAGTAGTTAGGAGCAGGCATAGAGTACAAAAGCGTTAGCCACGCTTACCTGATGGCTCACTGGCTTTGCTCCACGACTCCTAAAGGAAGAATTGCAGATACTAAACTCAGACATCAGAGCTTTTGAAATTAAAAGTATTATTTTATCAGCTGCATGAAATCTTCTTTAATTAACTCAAACTTGGAGGCAATCTCAATTCATACCAAGGACTGAATTAAAGACTCTTTGCCCTTGCAATGTGAAGAGAGAGGGTTCATCAGCATCATCACAGTCTGCCAATACGCCTTCCTCCCTCATTCCTGCCTTCCCTCATTTCTGAGCATTTTGGCTTTGCTTAGCCAGGTACTCACAGAGCTGAAAGACCGGAAGCACCTGGCACAGCCAGAGATGCTTTGTGGAAGCCCGGCTCTGCACATGGTGGTCCTCAGTAGCTGGCACCATCCCTGGGCCAGTGCCTGCTGGCCTCTGTGCAGCTCAGGAGGGACCCTGCTGAAATGAACTTTTTTGAGGTGAACCTGCGGGTGAGTGCTAAAGGTCAGGATGCTGGCAGGGAAAATATAGAGCAAAGCATAAAGGAGCTTTTCTGCGGAAGTACAGTTGGATAAATATACTCAGTTCTGAGGAAATACCAGAGTAGGCAGCGAGGGGATTGAACGTCATCCCGTTAACCAGGGAAGAGGCAGCAGCCGCATGCCTGCCTCCCAGCCTGGAATGCACCAGCAGCACCTGGCAGGGCCACCGGAGCAGAGGGGCACCCAGCTGCACAGCCTCATTGCCCAAGGATAAAACTATTAGGAGGGCTTGAAAGTGCCAGCAGGATCATCAAGGATGTGCTAACAAGTAAGCTCCCAGCATGGACTCATTTCCATCAGCCACTTAGCAAGTGTCATCAGATAGCAATGATATTTGCTTACTGCTGAGCTGTGCTGGGTTCAAACCCTCCTCCTAGTGCCCAGGGGTCTTCCTGCCACTCAGAGTCTTTTTGTGAAAAAGGAAAGTATTTACAAGATGTATTACACATGGCAGGTTGAGATTAACACTATCGTTTTTATCAAACAAATAGCCATGCATTGCTAAAGGTCAATAAACTGGCAAAGGAAAATGTACAGCTAGTCATAAAGAAGCTTTTCTGTGAAAGTGTTCTTGGATAAATAAACACGAGTTCTTGTAAACACTGTGTACTCTCCAGATGTAAATATTCAGAAGGTGTGCTCGAAAAGCCTGAGATGGTTCCAGCTCAGCATTTTATTAGTAGGAGATGGTGAATTTTTGGTAAACTATTAAGTACAACTTAATGTGAAAAAGCATTTGTTTGTCTAACAAGACTTACTGCTTACACCAGGCTGCATCCATGATTTTGGTAAGAATATAATTCTAAGATTCTATGATTCAGAACAGTAAAAGATACTTTGAGTGTTAGCAAACACCTTGTGCAATATAGTGAGATTAGGTATGGAGCAGGTTGCAGGGGACAGGCTGTGATGGAGAACAGTTGGGGGTGGTTTACAGAGTTCAAACAGGGGTAGGATGGGCTTGGTTCTGTGATATCGTTTCATATCATTAGAAAATCTTAGGCTAATTTTCTGCTTTTTCCTTTTGAATTTGAACTTTACTCAAGCCTGAGGGTTGTTTGAACCCAGGTTTTACACTTTCTGTGCAAAAGATGGAAAATTGATTCACAGGACAACAACCCTGATGGGCTGGGAGGACAAGGGGAGGTATTGTTTCAGCTCAGGAGCACACCTGAGGGGACAGGTTAAAAGACTCCAGGCTGCTCTGAGGAGGTCTGAGGCATCACCACAGCACACCAGCCCCTGCCATCAAACCAGATGCCTCTTGAGGACCAGCACCCTCACCACAGCCCCATGGGGAGTTCCCAGGAGGTGACACTACCCTGTGGGCAGCCAGGTAATCCTGCCTTATTAAACCCAGCAGTTGTTTTCCTAACTTGTCCTCAGAATCTTAATTACTGTTGTTCTAAGCACACCACCACTCTCCTTCCACAAAGATGGACAGAAAACACCTGCTGGGGTTAGGTGGTTCCTCCCTTCTGGTTTGGGATTACTCCTACTATATGCTTTCTGGCTTTTTTTCCACCAGAATAAGTCCAAAAAGTAAACAGCAAGGCTTCTGCTCCCTCCTCCTCAAGCCTGGTGCTAGGGTCTGGGAGAGAGTGCTGCCCTTATTTCCCCTTGCAGAAGCTGGGGTTGCCCATACTCTATGCTCTCGGCTCAAAAGTGAGAGCTTGGTTTGCATCTTGACAGAGATTGTGCAAAAATAACTGTATGTAGTTGGACTCCAAACCAGACTAAGATACACATCATAGATAGTATATATGCAGTCTGGGACTTAAACACAGGGTGGGTGTAAATGATGCAGAAATGCATTACAGAGCCTTGTCATGAAAACGACACTGACGTCTGGGTATGCTTTTGCATCTCGCCTCCTTCTCCAACACAGTAACTTTGACACACATGACACCTGGGACCAGGAGCCTACACACAGTTTTCCCTAGCAAAGGGGTCACTGCACCCCATAAGCATCAACACCTAGATGGGTGCTACTCCTGCTGCTTGTTAGGTATGTTTCACCATTTCTCTCTTTATTTACTGAAAAATAGAGGAAGAGGAAACTAGCACCATTTTAGTTGCAGTGTGAAGGGTTTTGCAATATTGTTTCAGAGCCTGGGAATTTCCCTCATTTCATGCAGAGGAGTCCAGGAGTGGGTGAGGAAAGCGTGCCTGCGGGAGAGGAGAGTGAGCCGGGCACCTTGCACAGCAGCCCGAGATCCCATGGTGGATGCCAGAGGAGACACAAGAACCCACCCCACACAACAGGTGTCCTGCAGGTGGTCCCTGCAAGCTTCTCTGAGGTCCTCAGCCATCAGCCCTGTTTGCAGCAGAGCTGGGCGGCTCTGGGATACCTAAAGCTGCTGCATAGGGCACATACATGCCAGGAAAGGTCTAAAAGCGTCTTCCACTCCTACAGCATAGACAAAGTCACCTTTGCAGTGATGGTAGACCTTGGAGGGCAGAAATAGGAGGAAAACATGAGATTGTCTTGCTTTTCTGCTTGCCATGTACCAGGGTGACTTTAGGGGGGGTTTCATCAAGCAGAATCATCTCCATTCTGCTTGGTATAAAAATAGATTTATATTTTTATACCAAGCAAAATGGAGATGATTTCCCTGCTGCAAGAAAAACTCATCTCCCTTCTTCTTTTTAGCCAGAACCCAAAAATATTCACCAAAATCTAAGAAGAAACTCATTTTACTGTTTGATAGAAATGTTTATCTTTACCATACGAAGAGTCATGCTAGAAGGGGTCCATCTTCAAAGCAGGATCAATGTGTGATACTGTCCTGTTTGTTCCCATCTTTGTTCCCAAGATGAGAAGACTTCAGACTTAATGCAGGCTCAGTATACGAAACTGCTGAAAAATGGAAAACTCTATCCAGATGTGGAGATCTAACAGATTTGCACAAGACCTCTTTTGCTCTCAAGCTCACATTTGCACTGAAATGAATTATTCCTCTCTCTTTTCCAAGATTAAAGCTGAATTTATGGAAAGCCTAAAGCAAAAGTGTAAAATGTAAGGAGAATCAGAGAAAGCACAGTCCTCACAGAGAGCAGTGAAAGCTAGAGAGAAATCCTGACCATTTCTGAAAGCCAGATAGCCTTCTCACACTAGTTATACATTCAGTTTCTTTTTAGATAGCTGCCTCCATCCAGGTCACAGTCGTTCACCGCTGATCTGATTATCCCCCCTCTTGATCTGGGGGACTTTCCTTTTCTTCCTCCCTAGCACAGTTACGTGACCTTTCCTCACCAGGATGAACTGCCTTCCTCCATCTCAGTGCAGATAAAAACCGCTGGGGACATCATCCATTAGCCCAGCCTCTCCTCCCCTCCTTCTCCTCAGAAAGCTGGCAGAGACTGCTGCCTCCATCCTTTTCTCCAAAGTAGGGCTGTTCTCCAGAAAAGGCCTCCTTCTCACTTCTGGAGGTACCTGCCTGAAGCAGACTGAATTGCACCTCACTTTGAAGCCTGACATAGCCTAAAGCAGACAGTGCGAGCCACCTCCCTCCTATTTTTCTGCTAGATCATATACTGGTAAACTCCAGACATCTCTTATTATACTACTTTAAATCATAGCATTCAAGACTTTTTAGTTTATTGACTGTTGCCACAAATCCTTTATATACTGTGGCATAAGAGGCAGTTTGGAACTCATTCATCACTTCTTTATGTTTAGAGCAGAGAAACAAAGGAAGGGGAGGGTGGAGTAATCTTTGCACTGTCTATTTAAAGGCAGTGATGGCTGCATGCAAACCAAAGCACACAGCAATGGGAATTACATGGCTGGAGAAAACAGTTGGATTGGTGTCTTCTATGACAACTTTTTTCCTAATGTGTAGTGAAGGAAAAGAGGTACAGAATTCACACATCATGCAAGCTACAAAAATCTTTGAGAATGTAGTAATGAGAATTAAATGCTGGTAGGTGCTCTCAGATGTCATCTGAGAAACTGAAGTGGTGAGTACCAGAAATAGGTTGCCAGCTGTCTCTGGTCATATTCTTTGTTCAAGAATGCTAACAGTTCCCCCTCCTATGCACCCAGGGACAAACTCTGCCATCGTGTAAATCCATGCAAGCCACCAGCTTCTTCAGGACTGCACAGCTGTAAAAGGAATCTCACAGTTTTATTAAAGGCTGAGAAAAAACACTTGGCACTGCTGCAGGCTGTCAGCTACCACCTTCCTGGGAAGTGCTAGCAGTTCAGCCCAGCTTCCAGTATATCACCCCCCATGGCAGGCTGAGCACATTCAACACATTGGGATGGCAGTATTTTAACTCACCACACAAATGTCCCACAAAGGACAAAATTGAGTTGGATTCCAGGCATGCTGAATGTCAGTCAGCCAGGTTACTCATGATTGTGTTATTCCCTGTGCTTGGTCTCTCCCTGGGTAACAGCCTTTTCTGTGCTGCACTGCAGCTCTGCTGTGCTTTGCTGCTGCATGGGGAAACCCACCCAGGTTTCTGACAGCAGAGCACAGACCGCTCTGCTGCCTTCCCCACAACACTCAGCACAGTGGATGGAGCTCTTCTCAAGCATGCGTACTCAGGACTTATACCCACATGCATGTGAAAAAGTTATTTCCTAAAGCCTTGTCATTCTCTGTGATGATGGTGCCAGTTCGACTCTTACTGTGACAGGCCACATATTTAATCTTGGAAATTTGATCAGAATTTGCTCTGATTGAAGGCTGAACACCATTCCTGGTTACAGACTTACAAATGTCATCACAATAATTGCATCTCTGGTTTGAAAATTGCCTAACTGGAATATCCTCTGCCACTACTAGCTTGGTCCCTGCCCTCCTCTGTGTATGAAAGATACAGGGATAATTTTCAATTTCACTTTATGGTTAACAGTTACTGGAAATAATTCCCCTTCCTCTCCTGTAGTTTCACCAATTATTTCTGCTTCACACCCATTTCTAAAGAATTTGCCATGTATGAATATCCCCTTTCCCTGCGCTGTTCTTTGCAAACTGAGCAGCAAACTTCAGTGTCCTACATGTTGTTTCCATAAGTAAGAAAGTGATGCAAACAAGGATTTCTTTTATTTTCTGCTGTAATCCTGTTTATTTGAAGACTGTACATAAAGCCCTCCTGCCCTGAATCCAGTGAAGACTGTACATAAAGCCCTCCTGCCCTGAATCCAGAAGGACTCAAACCTCAGGAGATGGTTTCTTTGTTCACTGCCACAGCGCTCGTCCCATCCCGTAAGGCACCCCAAAGTCCTAGTCCCTCAGAGGATTTGCCTCTTACCTGCAGCCCTTGCCCCCTTTCCCACCTGCTCCACCTCCAGTTTCCGTTCCTTGTCCCATACAGGCAGCTGCCACCACCCAGGTTTGCCCAACATCAGCTTCCTTCCCACCAGCCCACCAGGATGTTAAGCCTCCTTGGCAGCTTCCAGTGCTTTGGCAATGCGTAAGACAAAAGCCACTTCATTCTAACATTAAGATTGACTTGTACCTTGTTACATCCAGGAGCAATGAGACTTCTCCCAGGTTTCAGTTAAAAAAATACTATCCTTATTGTATTGTCTCTGTTTTCCTGATGGCTCTTGGCTGCATTTATTGGACCTCTGATGAAGTTCTCAATATGGCAAAGGGGACAGTGTTACCATGGCTGGGTATAGCCTGATACACAGGATGCTGTGTTAGCTTCGCTGGAGTCAATCTGTCATTTTTAGAGGCAATAAATGAAGCTTGTACTGGGCAAGTTATGCACAACAAGCAGGAAATCTTTCTTCGATAAAAACCTCTAAAAAATGTGAATCGGAGAAAACGTTGCTGAATATTCTTTTGTGAAGGTTGAAATTGCTGCTTCCTAAATTTAAATTATACAAAGCTGGACAAAGAAAGATAGCAAACCATGTGCCAGACAAACTGCCACTCAGCTAATACATTGCTTTCTAAATATAAAAACAACCTACTGCTTACACTGACAGTTCAGCACATAAGCAAGAAGGTAATGATGTATAATGCCATACTGATCTGAGACTGCAGAGGCACATACTCATCTTAATTTTTCAGTAATTATATATGAAAGAGTGCTGGGAAAATAGCAGCAAACTTGTTCAAAGAAGCAGAGCAGCACCACAGAGGTTGCTCAGCTGAGCCCATTTTAGCCACAGGAGTTGTCCAAACCCACAGGTGACACCAGTGTCAGAGGGTCTTTACCTCGTTCCCCTCCTGAAGGCAATTCCTTGCATCGTTCCTTTAGTAGGCGCTTAGAAATACTTAGCAAAAAAAGCCTATAAGCCACTGCAGTAGCTTCTGACTTGCTTGGCCACAAAGACAACCCTAGGCTCTCCCCAAAGTTATCCTGAAACCCATCTGTGGAGAAAAACATGATATAAAATGCTCAGATGTTCTTACCCTTCATTATCCCACTTGGCTTGCTTAGCACTGCAGATAACCTTCTTCAGGCTTAACCAATGTCAAGTATAGGACAACCTACAGATTGACAGGTTTCTTATTTTATTGCAATTCCCTAGTCTCATGCAGTCAGAAAGTAAGATAGTGAGAAGAAAGGAGCAGATAATTGTCTTACTCTTAGTTCTACAATCTTACTTTCTCAGCTGACCAGGCCCACCAGAATGCCATTCCTACACTGGGCTACTCTTTCCTTTTCACATTACAATAAAATCATTTCCCTTGTGTGTGAAGTTATTTTTAGATTTAGTTTAAAAAAAAATAAAATAAAATCCACCTGCAACAGTTCTTTGTAGTTGAATTTTATTAAAAAAAAACTTTCTGAGACCATGATTCATAATACTGAAGCTCACATACAAAATCCTATTGTTTATCTAAAAAATTATGGAACTACATGCACTTTTATTTGAAATTTAAAGCAAGAATACAGGTCTTTGGAAACTGAAACTTTCTGATCAGCTGTAAGTATGTTGATGCAAAATTAAAGCCTTTTCCTTTGCAGGAGAAAATGTATTCACTTTGGCCAGCAGTTCATTAACTACTAGATTTCCCTCCTGCTGCATCAGCATCATCACACTTTCTACTCCAGGCTTCAGCTCTCAATACATTTTCAAGGCTGTACTCTTGAGAGCTAGAAGCATCATGGTCAGACATAAGCTCCAGTAGCTGCTATAGCAGGTGAAGTTGGGTTAAACTGAGAACAGGAGTTGAGAACAGTAAGGAAGCTGGGAGTAGTCCTACTTTGAAGCATGATGCTCTTAACCAGCAAAGGTAATACATTAAAATAGATGTCACATGGTGTTGAATTTTGGTGTTATAAAACTTAATAGTTCACAAAACCTAAATTAGGAAGTTTCCTATTTGTCCTTTTTGTCCCTATGCCAGCCAAGCACAACAACAGAGGTTACTGTGAACCTGAAGGAAGCTGCGCATGAAAGCTTTTGCCATGCCTGCACTTCAGTGACCGTCTGCACAGACAGGTTCTGCCTGGAACAGGGTCTCAGTGAAACCACTTAGGTTTGGAGAGAGAGGAAGCATAGCAGCTTTCCAAATATTCATCTCTCTAAATACCAGGAAATTGTTTATACTTGACACAATTTAACATGGCAAAAATGTTGAGAAATTATGTTGATTAATTAGATATTGCCTGCACTTTGAAGCTCAGCATTGCATAACCTGTCTGGGCTAGAAATATTTTGGTGCATTGGGACAGATAACTTTCAGGATCAGGTTTGACAGAGCAGAAATGAAAAATCTGCATCACTGACTTTCCAAAACCTTTTCTAGTGAATAAACATTAAAAAAATGAGTTTGGTTTCACGGGTCCTTTTAGTAGCTGGATCCCCAGCCAGTGGGAATGCTTTATATTAATTTCAAACGCCTGCATCATGATTTGAACATGCTCCTGTGCCAAGTGGTTTCCACTAAGTTAACAAACAGGAGTATTCAGCCACATGCTGGAAACCTATTCACATTCCAGAGGACTTGAGTAGATGGGCACCAGGTTGTCATTCACATACTCTGTCTAGCAAAACAACCATTCCCAGCTTACTTACACAGAGCAAAAGTGTTCTAGGAATTTGCAAGTGTGGTGTTCTTAGAAACAGCAACCTGCAGCCACTTCTGAAAGCGTGTTACTGGTGGTTTGGGGACAGATACTCCAGGAGGAACATTTGCATTGCAAAGGTCAAACAAGTAAGGGGTGAATAGCTTCAGGAAAGTCATAGCGCTACTCTTCCCCTGGGGGATATCTCACAAGTCTGTTAGTACTGGATGCAGGATGATGCATATTGGGATGAGGAAGGGCAAATTCTCACCCCAGATGTTCATCTGTCTGTCTAGCTGGAGGCTGAATGTGAACAGGGGTAAAAATTGATCATCTCCTACAGGAAATACCATACCTATGCTAACAAGTGGAAAAATACTGCCAAGTGTAAAATGTAAGAGAAATCAAACTCAGTATGGAGCTGGAAGGAATGAACTGTTTGTAGCACAGAGCAGTTCATGTAACTCAGACTCGAGACGTGCAGGTATCGGCTCCCTGCATTTCCTTTTTTTCAACTGAAATGGCGTCAAAGTAAGACACATCAGATACACTGCTGCCACATGCAGATGGATCCCACTGTAGTGCAACTGCTTGGCCTGTGAGAGAAAATTCCCACCTCCTGTTTCCCTCGGTTTTAAATAATGTTGCATCAGACAGTAACTCACAGATTTGCTCTTTCTGCTCTGCTGTAATAAGAATGACAAAACAACTCAGCATCTTGCAGGCCAGTCGTTTAGATCTCTTTGTGGACTGCAGGAACTCCCAAACTCCCCCTTTGAATTTCTCCATCTTGTTTTGTCCCCAGTGGAAGAAAAAGGTGTGTAAAATGAGAGTAGCATGCACAGCCTTCCATGGGCTCAGCCTCCAGTCTTACTGAAAATGTTTAACTTAAATATAGTCTAAAAGTTACATATCCAAAATATATTTTCCACACAGGACTCTCCTCTTGAAATGTCTAGCTAAGCTGAGATTTTCTCATGGAAGACTTTTTCACTATTGTTATTCCACTGCTAGGAAATGAGGACTCCTGTGACTCTGAGATGGAGATTTTTTCATTTGAGAGGGCTTAAAATGTTAAAAAAATCCAGTAAGAAATAATTCTAGTTGTTGCACAATGTTCTAAGAAGTGGGGTTTTTTGGGGGGGAAGGGTGTTTTCATTTGGTTTTTGCATGGGGTTTGGTTGGGTGTTTTTCAAATCTATAGTATATATTTTTTGATACAGTGTGTCAAGTTAAAAAGAATGCATCTGTTTGTTTGAAATAACAGTGACTTTTGTGTATATTTAAAATGAAATTATTTGGTAGACTAACTTGCATAGCTTCCCTCTTTTTAGATACAAAAAAAAGAGAAACTCAGACCCTGTTGAAGCCAACTGCAAAACCCTGATTGGCACAAACAGCAACAGGCTCTCACCCCTAATCTATATCATAAAACCATAATTGGCCATCTCCATTAGGACTAAAGTAAGAGGAATGTTGTAGGTCAGGATGAAGGTGTATTTGCAGCCTGCATAGTTTCTGCACACATTAATAGTCCTTCATGAGTATTATGTTCACATTTTTCAGAATGTATTTGTGGTATTTTATTTGCTAAAGCCTGATCGGGTGGTCACTGCTGTATGAGACCGAAAATTATGACAGTATCTGGCCTAATCAACAAAACTAAACAATGGTTGAGCTCGTTCAGGTTGCTTGATAAGCCATACCCAGTCGGGAGCAGTGCTGCCTACTGAGTGCCTATTTTTCTCTGTCTTAAGTAGGACATCAGGAATTAGAGAGGAGAAAAGTCTCTTTGGAAAGGATGAGAAATGCTGAAAATGCACAGTACCTACAGCAACAGAACTGTACAGTTTGGTTAATTTCCCTCTTTTTCTGTCCCAGCAGGAGAGGAAGCTGAGTGTACTGAACAGCAACTACCTAACAGTAGGGAACTTGCTTAGCTGAATCCTGACTCATGCTGCTGGTCTTTCTTGGGGTCAGGAGCTCCACTTTTGCTTACTCACTGCAGCAGCAGTCAAAGAAAACCAAACTTGGCACATTAGACAAGACCCGGTGATATGTCTGGCAGCTAACATGTTTGACTTCCAGGGTCAAAACATCAGCCTCAGTAGGTACTTTTTGGCTGCAAACAAAAGACAAGCAAGGGGTGCTCTAAGCAGGAGCTGAGTTGAAGACATCTCCAAGCCTGAAGGAGCCTTTCCAGTGCCTCTGAGATACCCCAGCTGCATCCCCACCACAGAGGCTGCCAGCTCTGCTTCTGTGCCCTCTAGCTGCACTGACACTGCTGGTCCAGGGGGGCTGGGTGTTGAGGACCACTTTGTGTGCTTACCTCGAGTCTCATACCAGTGAGCATGTCAGGCAGGCCCCGAGCGTTGCCCACCTCAGTGAGCTGCAGCATTGCCCACCAGTGCCATGTGCCCAGGCTCACAGCTACCACCTCCCCACTAGCTGCAATGTGGAGTGAGTGAGTTTCTATAGCGCTAAAGCGAGAAACGTCACGTGAATGGAAATTATATTTTTGGTCTACTTCTCTGTACTTTGCTTTTCAGCTACCTTTTCATGCAATTCTGACAGGTCAGTCCAAAACCTGGCAGTTCAAAATCTGCACTAAAACCAAGGCATGTGAAACAAAATGAGAAAAATTCCCCTAAAATTCCCCTGATCCATTTTCCACAGTAAGTATAGACCTTTTTTCAACTGCTTCTCCTCAAATATGTGTTGTCATAAACACAAATTAAAACCAAGCGGGCTAGCTGCAGATTAATTAACATTCCAAATGAATGTGGTTTTTACTGCTTTCAGAGAAAGGATTTTGCTACTGAAGGTCACTTTGCTCTGAAGGAGCTGGGAAGAATGAACTCTGCTGCACCAGGCTCTGCAGCAAGTGCAGAGATTTAGTCCTGTCAGCCAAGCACTTCTAGCAGATATTTTGATATTCTTAAATAACTGGACATAATGCTCTAATCTAATACTTTCAAGCAGGGACAAGAAAAAGAATGACAGTTCAATAACTGCATCTCATGGTATGAAAAGGACTTGGCTTATTGGAGCCCCTTTATTTTTAGTAAAGGAGAAGGGGCATGTCTGCAGTGCGTAAAAAATGTGAAATGCTGTGCCCAGCTTTGCACCACACGCATACGGTGAGAGAGAGAGAGAGCAAGAAACCAGAGAAGGTCTAAACTGGAGAGTTACCAAGACAGTAACAACAAATGATCTATAAGGGCAGATGAGCATCCTACAGCTACCTGAAGGACAGGGATGATGAGACCTGAGCCAAGATGAGAACAGAAAATAAATCAAGGAGAAGTCAAGGGGCTTGCAAGACTGTGTGAGCTGCTGAAGAAGCATGCAAACAGCAGAGTTGCTGCTGCCGTTTGGACCCCGCTGCTTCAGCTCACCAACTAGCCATTCATTTTACTGGTTGCTGTTTATGTCAGTTTTTGAATGACTTAGAGACTTCAGGAGGAAGCAATCTGGTTTTTACAGATCTTACAAAAGTTTCAGCACTGAATGCTCAGCTCCAAAGATTAGGAAAAACTTTAAAGCCAAAACTTTGAAAGGGCAATAACTCTTTCCTGTGCTTCTTTATATTAATATCACAGTTCAGGGTTAATTTTTTAGATTTATTTTGTTTAGTTTCAGAAATTAAATATTCTGCTGTTTTCACTAAGCATATAATGTTTTTTCATGTATTCATTAAGCATATAGTCAAATACGGGCTGTGTGGTTACAAATTTAAACAGCCGCCTAATAAAATTACAATATGGTTTCAAGTATTGGCTCATCAACTACCATTTCAGTCCCCTTGCAATGATTCCGTTTATGCAAGTTATTTCCAAAACTCCTGTATAACTCAATAGTGACAAAGTGGGAACCACCCCTTTGTTTTCATTTGTGATGATGCACCCATCCATGTTTTTCCAGAACCAGCCTTGTGCAATCATTCCTCCTTGAAGTAAAATGGAGCAGGCAATAGCATGTGGTTCCCTGTGATTTTCAAAGCAATTCAGGTCCAAGTTCTGCTCAAAATCTCGTACTCTCATATATATAAGATTTCTATCAAATCAAAAGTTTCCTGTTAGAGATCAGGGCCCCTCAGCTTTGTTGCTACACAAAGAGCCACAGCCTATCTAGACAGGGTGACAATCCATCGTTTTCAAGAGTACTCATCTGGGGCAGTTTAGTGGCTGCACTGTGCCTTCCCTTACCAAGAACGGTTGCAGGTGAGCTGCTAAAATACTGCCTGTTCAGCTGAGCTCTGTAGAAGACACTGAGCAAATCTTAGTCTTGGAGTCTGATCTAAATTTGCTGTTTGATTTAATTCTGCTGTTACCTCACCAGAGTTTGTATTTCCACCAGTTTAAATGTCAGACTCTTGGCCCAGGCTTTCTTTGGGTTTTGGGAAAGGGAAGAAGAAGGTTCTTGTGCATCTCAACAGGAGCTATTATGTTAGGATGAGCAACATCTCTGCCTGCATCACGGAGAACACATACCTTTTAGCCAGGACAGGAACAGCAGCTTGAAGCTTCATGGTCAGAGCATGAGCAGCAACATAAGGTTCAATAGATGAAGAATTGCTAACTCTTACAGGAGGTGAACAAAGTGGTGGCAACTACCACAAGATCAATTTAAGCTTTAGCTCCTGATGAGGAAACAATACCAGAAAATGTAAGCTTTCAGCTAAGGTCTAAAGGTAGTTTCTTTGCTTGCTTTAGGCAGGAGAATTAAACCATAGAATCATAGAATCATAGAATAGTTAGGGTTGGAAAGGACCTTAAGATTATCTAGTTCCAACCCCCCTGCCATGAGCAGGGACACCACACACTAAACTATGTCGCCCAAGGCTCTGTCCAGCCTGGCCTTGAACACCTCCAGGGTTGGAGCATTCACAACTTCCTTGGGCAACCTATTCCAGTGCCTCACCACCCTCACTGTGAAGAACTTCTTCCTTGTATCTAACCTAAAGTTCGATATAAGGAAGAAGTTCTTCACAGTGAGTTGATTTAGGAAAAGTGAGTTCACTGTCTGGATCTTCTATAAAACATAAGAGGTAACAAGCTCTGTGCTTCTGGTATTTCCCAGCATCATAACAAATACCTCTGAGAAAGAACAGGTGAAAGCAGAAGTATTTTGCTTCTAGCTCAATAGCCGGTTACCACTTCAAAGTGGTAAGACACTGGTATACATCATGGTCAGTGTTTGGAGATTATAAAGGGACTTTTGGGAGGCTGAAGCAAGTCAAAATGACAGCTTTTTTCCTTAACCTCATATCTCCTGCCTTGTTCTTAGAAGAATCACACTGCAATGGATTCCTGTTAGTATTTAAAGGCTCTAGCCTTATGGACATGATTAAAGCCCTGTCCACCCTAATTACCTGCAGACACAAATTTTCAGTTTGAGAGTGGGAAGGAGAACAGACAGTTCATGGGAAGCTGCTGTTTGGCTGTTTTTACCTAGGAAGGGTAAAATACAAAGAGGAAAAACTCATTGATCTAGGGACATGCATCACAGCTTGAAAAATTAACTCTAGGACATAAATTTTCCTATATATCTTAATCAAATCTTAACTCTAGGAGAAACTCTCATTTTTAAACTGGATGTTAATTCTGAAATCTGTGGAGCTTTTGCTGAGAGAGAGCTCAGGGACTGATGCCAGCATGAAAATGGCTTTGGCCCTGCCCACCAGTGACACTGCCTGAGTGCATAGGGCTGGGAGAGCTTATCCTTGGTTCTACAAAGCAGAGTGCCATGGCATCCCTCCTGTTTCAGTCCTTACCCCCAGCACACCAGGAGTGAGTTAAGGGCAGGGAGCATGCCCCACCAGGCACTGTGTAGCCTGCCTGCTGCTTCCCAAAGAGACAAAGGGTAGGTCCTGGGGACATCAGTGGTAGAAGAAGCCTGAGGTTAACAAGATGTTTGTTAACCTCGAGATATTTGTTAACAAAACAAGATATTTGGGGTTTGGTTCATGCCAATCTAAAAGTAACTGTTACTTATTTTGATGTCATTTTCACCTTACGTGATGTTCACAATGTTGTTTTCGTCCTACGTATTTATTTCTACAGTAGACTATAACTCAAATAATACATCCTAACTGGCTGTTGGAGACCAAAGAGTGAATCAGCATGACCCTAGCAAGAGGAACAGCTCTAAAAAAACACTAATTCATGCCTGTGATGAGTAGCACTATGGAAGAAAGGAAAACTTCAAGGCTACCCTACCTTTTCTCACTATTAAGCCTGATTCCTTAGTTGTATCAGTTATACTGATCATGCACGTTCTAATTTCCTCCAAGCCAGTGCTTAGCAATAAATTCATTTACATGAAGATAAATTCAGAACAAATTGCCCACACCTTCCGTAGCTGCCTGTGGCGCCTGGGGATTTTGAAAAGGAGCACAGATACCTCCTTATGCCAAGTATGGCCCTGGTTCAGCGTACACCTTTGTTATCACCACCACCACCACCTTGGCAGACCAGGCTCTGTAGCACCTGCTTGTGTCAGCTGTGAGGTTGTTACAGACCTCAGAGGAAGGCCCCCTAACCACAGCAAGGCACGGCTGCTTACAAACCAGACCCTCTTCTGAGGTCTGAATCTTTCTAGTGCCGTTTGAATTATGGAACTAACCCTGGAGTTGGATCACTCATTAAAGGTGTGCAATGCATGATCTTCTAAAGTTGCTAAGAAGCACCAGTTACTTTAACTACAACTCATGACAGCTGGAGAGCAAAGAAGAGTGGGTGTGCTTTGGGGAAAAGGGGCAGCACACAGGCAAAGCCAGGAGAAGAAATAGAAACATTTCTATTTCAGTGATATGTATGTCTCTGTACCTTCTTCCAGCCTGTGTTAATTTTCCCCTGGAAATCCCAGGACCTTCCTTGTATCCCTTCTTAGTTGAACCCCATTTTCTCTGCTTCTCTCTGCTGCCTCTCTCTCTCCACAGGGACATGGCTTCAGAGATACCTTCCCTGCGGCACAGACAAGTGCCTCAGCCTGTCTGAGCAAGTGCTTTTTCTCTGGTGGAAGTTCAACCTTGCAGCTGGGCAACAGGCTGCTGAGGGGAAGGTTTAATGGGCATATGCAGCAGGTGGGTAGTAAGCACTTTTACTGTGCATTAGAGGCTCTGCATACCCATGTAACAGCTGAATATGGTCTCCAGGACACCATTTCTGTGAACAAATCACATTTTCCATCAAGAGAGCAATGGGCGTTCAGCTGCATGTTGCTTCATAAGCTGTGGAGCAGTTACCTGACTATTGCCACAACTGAAACTATGACTACACATAACACGGCTTTGAGCTCAAAATTCTGGCTTCAGAGTGTCTCAGCTGATTTTTGATTTGTTATTTAAGTAATGAAAGAGAAAAACTGGAAATAAACTAGTTGGCATGTACCTCAAGCCTGTTGTTCATCTAGATTTCTTTCAAATATGTCACAGCCATGAAGTCTATATAATGAAGAGAGTTGCTGACAGCTGAGACAAAAACTTTGCCTATTTTCCATGACACTGCTGCGGGAGAGCAGGGATACTCCTGGGATTAAGTATCCTACCTTAATCTAACCAAGAAGGTCTGTCTGTCCTAAAGAGAAGGAAGGCTATGAGATGCTTCTGGCTGTCCTTGAGAGAAGATGTAGTGTAACTGTGTTGGTACAAACAATATAGTGCAGGAGGAAAACACCATGGTGTCTGCTCAGAACAGCTTTCTGGCATACTTTAGTAGTGCAGTTTTCAGATAGATAGAAGACCATAAAAACTGAAATATTAATTGAGTGGAAATGGGCTGACATGGGAAAGACAAGAGGTGCAAATTCTACTGAAGCCAAGTATGAATTCTTTCATGTGGTCCTGGAATGAGGAAGGTGGTCTCTCTTCCTGAGGAAACTTCTTGTGCAGCACAATAAAACAAAAGACAGTATCTTCCTTTCTAGACTATGCAGCAGCCTGGCAGGCACACTGTTGCAGAGTTTAAAACACACAGGAGACACTTGGCTTCGAAAAGAGCAGGCTGATCTCAAGAAACTGAATTTTTCAGTAACCATGTCAGTAAGAACATCGTCTCAGCAGAACATTCAAGGAGTTCATTGTACATGTCTTCATAGGCATTGAAAAAAAGCTTTTGCTAGGATGGCAGACAATATCACTTGGAAAATAATGGGACATTACAGAACCCCAGAAAGACAGCTAGGAGTATAGAAATCAATTAAGAGGGATCTTAGCATGAGCAAGTTTGCATTAGATTTCCTTCAAACCCACTTGAGATAAGGGCTAACAACAGGTAGTTTTCCTTCACTCTTTCTTCCATTATTTTTTGTTTGTTTGTTTACTAGATAAAGACTGGCTGTTTTAGAAATGAGAGTACATTGGACAAAATCACAGTAATTACAAAAACCATGTTTCACTGACAGTGTCTGCCTCAACACCCAAATATCACAAAAATTATATTAGGAAGATTAAGGTGATATGAAGAAGCAGTTAAAAATTGGTTGTAAGAGGGATTTTTTTATTAAAAAGAAAAGAGCTAATACAGGAGAGTGGGCCATTTGGGATTGATTTCTATGCACACTGAGGAGGCCAAAAGAACTGCTTTCCTTTAAAGGGTAACAAGGTGGACTGATGCCAGTGAGGAAAATATCCTTACTGGAACAGGGGACATGTACGTGACTTTCATTCTTCAGAGAACAGTTCAGATCTTACAAGAAAAGTGATTGACAACCAAAATTTGCACCTCTAATACACATGTCGAATCATTATGATTAAATGAGTTGCAAACATGAAGTAATACAAAGTGGCTGATGAAGAGATTTCAAGTTAATAAAGTGATGACTAGGATAGACTTTGGATATTAACTGATCTTAATGGATAACAAACACGGGCTTACACAGAACACTCTGTGGAAGGAGAAGTGGAAATGGATATGACACATCTGAATAAACTGATATTATATATGGAATAACCTTCTAATGATCCTGTCAGGAGCACAGGGAAGATAAGGACCCAAACCATCCTGAAGAGGAAGGTACAAGCACTGATTCTGTCTGGAGTCAAACCAAACAAGGTCTCAAGGATCAAAATGAGCAGAGGATTGTTACCAGCAAGTATTTTGCTTCCCTGGAATGAAGATAAGCTAAGGCGCACACACACACAGTCTTACCAGGCAGGTTCTTTGTGAAGGATTGTGAAACTAACTACAGTCCATGGATAAAAAAGACTGAAGCAGGAAGAGAAATAAAAATAAGTGTCCTAGCTGAGAACTTACCGACTTGCCTGCCAAAATGTAAGAGGTCCAGAAAGAGAAAATTGGCTTAACCAAAGAAGAGAGAGGTACATAATTTGGCTGTAACTAAGTCAATGTGTGTAGGACGTTCATAACAAGCATAAATGTTTCTAAAAAGCAATAGAAATCATGTTACATAAGAATTTCAAAAGAAAGAAGTATGCATTCAAGGGCACAGCTGTGAGGGAATATTTCAATGTTTACATCTACTCTCTCAACAAGGGTAGAAATAATAATTTTAACTAAAGCTATGCTTTGTGGGGGGAGGCTTTCAGTAAAATGAATGAGTTGCAACATTACAGCAATGCTCTTTTCACCTAGACTTACTGCCTCCAACAATGATATACATAAATCCAGGCCCTCTGGACACGGGGGAAAAAAAAATCTACAGGGCATATTTTGCATATCACCATAATTTGATGGTCTGTGATTTCTCAAGAAAACAGAAATGTGAGAAACATGTTGACAGTTCAGTCTAACTCCAGAATTCTTTTGACTACGTCGCAGTTGCCACTTGTGAGTGCTGCACATAAAAATAACTTTCCTTGACCTAAGGAAAAAGACTGGTTGGGGTTTTTTTTTAATTTATTTGTTTGTATGAAGTGAAACCCCTCTGCATCACTAAGCAACGTGGAGCTAAAATTTACTTTATACACTACTCTCCATGACAGAATATTTGTGAACGTGTGTTCAAGAGGCAGATGCAGGTTTAATAAAGCTGGTGTGACTTGAGGCTCATTTGAAAAGATGTCTCCTATGATAACAACAACATAGAATGTATTAAGGTACAAATAATAGTATAACCCTCCATGTAACAGCTACAATCAGACAAGGTCACCCTATGGACTATACCAGCCACTCTTAGCACAACAGCAGCATCTTTCTAACATGCGAACCTCTGTCCTAACCCAGGCCCACATGGTGACTTTCCTGCCTCGGGGTTTAGACCAGAATAACTCTGAAAACTTATACAAAGACAGCTGGACTTCAGAAACAATGAGTAAAAAATAAAAGAGTCTTTTCTAATATCACCAGGTAGAAGAAAATGCACACAAGCTATAAAAGATACATAACCATCCGGGGAAAAAGGAAACAAGACCGGGATTATAAACTCCTTTGCAGGTGGAACTTGATTATTGTTCTCATTTTAAACTTTCTGAACATCAAAAAACATTTTCTGCTTTTAAACTTCGTGCAACCAAGCCAGCAAGACACCTTGCACAATAGCATTTCTTTCTTTATAATCACTAATTGTATTTCTTATCCTTGATGGATAAATTCTATGAATCCTGCATTAAGCCATGCCCTGCTCCCTTCATAATGCCAAACTCCTCAACAACAGACCCCAGGGCAGGCTGATCCAGCTTCTTGACAAGAGGAGATGAGGTTATGCTACTGGTACATATTTAGGGGGCAAATGTCAAAACCACCTTGTAGCATTATGGTAAGGTGAAAGGTAACACCAAGGCACAACAAAACCGACCTGTGAGCAAGCCATGGAGACCTCTAACAGTTTAAGAATAGACATAAAAGTCTGGAAAACAAAAGTCTTCTGGCATCTCTTCTCAGATCTGTAAATGATAGGCCATGTGGAAAAAATATTGAGGATGATGTTTTTGGTTATTTCTTCCCCCGAATTCCCTACCTTACAAATACAGCTGCCTACACATAACACAACTACTTGAGCAGGGACTGAGTTTCCAAGATTTCATCAAAATGTTCAAGAATCTGGAATCTTGTTTCTGTAAAGCAAACTGCAGTTGTAAAGAGCCTGGCCATACTCCACTTTCCATGTTTGCTAATGTACCTCACAGGGACCTTGTGAGAATTAACTAGCTGGGACAGAAGTTCACACAAAAAGTCATTCAGCATGGTTCACAGGCCATCTATTTCTACTCCTATAATCATGAGTAACAGATCTGGACCTCATATGTGCTTCTTTACTTGATACAAGAATATGCAGAGCAGAGCATGAGCTAAGAAGACGATGCAAGTGACTCTGAAAGCCACGCTGCAGATGCATCTTCTCTTACATCCCGCCACATTGTGTCTCCAAAGAAACTCAGAGATTGCCTTGGAAGCAGTGTGTTCAACTCCCTCCTATTTCTGTGTTTGCTAAACACATACCTTTCTCCAGGGAGATAATAGCTATGCTTGACTTTTTACACCAGAGAGTCCCATCTCCGGCCTGCAAGATGTTACCCAATCCTTTATGAAAGGCATCAGGTTTTCTCCTTCCAGTTGGCAGGCAGTTAAAGTTCTGAACTAATTAGTAACAATTTAAGACCATTTTCCTCTGATTTTTCACTCTCCACTCTCTGCACTGCCTAGCTCTGGTAGGTTTTATCCACCTCACTTAAGTTTGGGAGCGCTGCCTGACACCTTACCAGATGCAGATCAAAACCAGCCCATACAATAACATTGCTCTGGATCTCCATCACCTTTTTGCCAATGCTCTTTGCCCAGACAGATCTGTTCAGGTGAAATGCTAATGCAGTTCTTGCCAAAAGAACACCCCCTGATTTTTTTCCAGTTTAGCAAAGGCATAGAAAATATTGATGGTTTTGCATTTCCTGGAATTTTCTCACAACCTCTCTAGGAATAAGAAAAGACATCTTCCTGCAATCATGTTATTACATATGTGCATGGTTATAAGAAAATGTTCTGAAGGGACATCAATCAAATAATACCAATTTTCAAAATTCTATAGCAATGTATTTATACAAATTACAGAATTCTGTATGTATTTACACACCATTACAGAATATCAAGTAAATAACACCGATTGTTCTTTTGTTTTTCCCTCAGATTTCTCTTTAAGTGAATTTTTGTGCTCAAGAAAGGTGCCAGATGGACAGCACTAGAAAATGAAGACTTCTGTTTGCGCACAGCACAGGAGGAGCAGTACTGCAAGCCTCCACACTTTGCCATGTCAGCTCTCTCCAGCCCTGTTTTAACAGAATCACATAAGGAGTGGGAGGGCGTCTGTGCCCCTTCACGCCTTGGCAAAGGAGCTAAGCAGCACACAGGTGATGATGGTTTTGTCCATCCCCCACCAGAAAACAAACAGAACTAACTCATTTTAAACAAGTGACTGAGCAGAATCTGTTGTTCTCTACCCGAAACAGGCCAAATTTGACCCAGTGAACCTGCAGGGACTGGCAAACTGTCAACTCCTGGATGATCCAGTCTCACATTAATGCCTATGTTAAATTACATGTTCCTATATTTACATGAAGTCAGTATTTACACACCATTATGGGTTAATTTGAGTAAATTGGTTATAGTTTATTTATATGGACTGCCATAAACTCATAACATTTTTCTTGGGTTTATTCCTTTCTTTAGAAAAATACAAAAAAAATAAATAACATGTTAACTAGTAGTAATGATTTGCCTATGACTAAAAAACCAAGTCAATTTAACATTAAGACTCAAAACGTGGCCTAGTATTGTGGCCTCAGCTCATCGCATTGTCAACCTTTGCAATTAATTTCTCGGTGTATGTCAGATTTACTGAAAAAGCAGAGTTGTAACCTCCCTTCCTTCTGACAGGATTGTTTAACACTGAACAATGAGCTCTAGTCCTCCCCAGAAGCTTGCTTTCTTCTCCTACAGTCCAATATGGCTTTGCACCACCCAGACAAATGATTCAGCACCCAGCTCTCCTGCAGTAGCCAAACTGTCTGCAGGTCTCAGCAGCTCCAAGGGGTTAAAAACAAACTTCACTGGCTGCAGCTGGAGGTAAATTCCCAGGCAATAACAGTCCCTAGACAAGTATGTCTAACTGCATTCTAAAAATCAACTAACATAATTTGTATATCTTTATCATTCATAAACAATTGTAATAAAATTCAAATGCCACATTATATTTAAGATTACTGATACCCTTGGTTGGTACATGGCCCCTCCTACCTGCTCAAGTACAGAAAGGTCACGTTCGTTCAGGACACCAAACCAGAGGTTATTCCAGAACAGAATTACATTTCAAATAATATATATCGCATGGACAAGAGTGCCTTAGACCAAAAATTACTTAATTACTAACAGGCTACAAACTTATGCATAGCTCCTCCACAGCACACTTGCACTCAGCCTCCATGCCTCTGTGGGCAGCCAGGGGTGCCAGGACAAGCCATGCTCCCAACAGATCCAGGAGCAAAGGCTGCACCTCGACTTACATGGCACTGTATTAAAATCCTAAGGGATACAAGAACTAGAAAATGCATTTCCCATATGGACCTCGCATGATTTTTCTCTCTTCTTTATTTTTTTCTTCAGGGTACTGGGAAAAAATGCCTCTTCCTAAGGATTAATTTCAAAATGGTAACTGCTAATCAACATGTGTGCTTAACATAAAATGCTACAATCCCTTAAATATTACATACTGTCAGCTCACTTATGGTTCATGAATATTTGAACATACTTTAGGATTAAAAAAAAAAAACAAGTCTAATACTGTCCCCCTCATTGTTATTATTGATAGAGATTTATTAGTTTCATTTTGCAAGTTTTACTTTAGGAAGGGTGCTAATATCATGTATTATGACAGTTCACACTGAAAGCAATTTTCCATAAAAGATATTACAATGACCCCTATGGAACTTGTATAATTTCATAGTAGATAGTCAAGTGCACAAATAAATATGTTTACAAGAGTGATCCTGTTAACCTGGTTCTTGCCCTCTGAAACCATGATGTGTTATTTGTGGAATCTTAAAATTAGTACAACTGTTGATATTACTTATGTTGTTCCTGGCATTCTGCTTTAGGAAAAAAAAAAAGAAAGCATATTTATCTATTTATCATTTAGCTTTGGTGTATTCTGCAATAGATTTTAACAAGTAGAATATATTCCAACCCCTATATTTTCCACAGCTGTGAAATTTACAACGATGTAGGAAGTTGCTTCATCAGAGAAGAAATATTACAGACACATAAAAAAAATTGAAGACCCAGTTTTCTCTTTAATCCTCTGGGGGTAAGCTATGAAACAAGCAGTCAGAAGTGTAAGGACTCCGTGTCATGAGTGGTGTGCATACTTGTACAATAATACGGGCACAAAAGAGATTGTCGCCTTTAGTACATGAGGGTCACTAGAATTTATTATTATTATTACCTTTTTATTGTTGCTTTTCTTTTTTATCCATGCACCTTTATATTTACTTGCATGAATTTACCACAGGTTCATAGTGGCCTTTGCCATATTAATGCTTACAGAGCCTAAAGCTTCCAAAATGCCTATCTGGCCTGTACATATTTCATTAAAAATAAACTCTATATAATAAATAAAT